>NW_028237145.1:0-104980 GCF_017979445.1 Akebia trifoliata | reverse complement strand
TGGGTATAGCATAGATCACTTAGGATATCTAGTAACATATGTCTAGGCTGACTATCGTTCTACCTTGGAGAGATAACTCCTACCCTTGAATATGGACCTAACTCAGTGCTTTGCTAATCAAGGAAGTGCAGGGTCTTGACCAGCTCTATACCCTGTTAAGTAAGACAGAGTAGAACCACGAAGACCTTGGCTTCCAAGGGAACCCAACTCAGTGATTTGTCACTTAGGGCAAAGTGTGACCGACTAACTTTTCAATCTACCATTTAAGGCAGTGGAGAACTGTGAGGACCTAACTCCCAAAAACCCAATTCAATGCACTGCCACTCAGGACAAAACGTGGCCATCCAATTTTTCATTGTGCCACTTAAGGCAGAAGAGAGCTACTAGGACCTGATTCCTAAAGGAGCCCAACTTAGTGCTTTGTCACTCAAGACAAAGCGTAGCCGTCCAACTCTTCACTCTATCACTTAAGGCAAAGAAGAGTGTGAGAACCTGACTCCCAAAGAAGCCCAAATCAGTGTTTTATCACTCAATATAAAGCATGGCCGTCCAACTCTTAACTCTGCCACTTAAGGCAAAGGAAAGCTGTGAGGACCTGACTCCCAAAGGAGCGCAATTTAGTACTCTATCACTCAAGACAGAACGTGGCCGTCCAACTCTTCATTTTGCCACTTAAAGTAGAGAAGAGCTGTGAGGATCTGACTTCCAAAGAAACCCAACTCAATGCTTTGTCACTCAGAACAGAGTGTGGTCGTCCAACTCTTTATTCCGCCACTTAAGGCAGAAGAAAGCTGTGAGAACCTAACTGCCAATAGAGCCCAACTCAGTACTCTATCACTCAAGATAGAGCGTGGTGGTCCAACTCTTCAATCCACCACTTAAGACCGAGAAGAGCTGCAAGGACCTGACTCCCAAAAAAGCCCAACTCAATGTTTTGTCACTCAAGATAGAGCATGGCTGTCTAACTCTTCACTCTACCACTTAAGGCCAATGAGAGCTACGAGGACCTTACTCCCAAAGGAGCCCAATTTAGTACTCTATCACTCAAGACAAAGTGTTGCCATCCAACTCTTCACTCTACCATTTATAGTAGAAGAGAGCTACAAGGACCTGACTCCCAAAGAAACCCAACTCAGTGTATTTTCTTGTACAAGTTACCGACAACTAAGGGAGATTTCTTTTTATTAATAATATCTTTTGAGGTTACACGTATTCCACAATCTAAGAAGCTCTTGATCCGACAATTTAGACAAGTAGTATACCCCATTTTGGCCAACCCTCATTACTCTATAAGGTTCTTCTTAGTTTATTGGATTCTGACCTATGTGGTCAGAATCCAGTAAACGGTGGTGATGGATTTTGCCTCACGGATCCGAAGTCACTTCTATCACATCCCTTCTTATGCCAATATGGTGCTTGCCAAAATCACTTCGATGCTCAAGTTAGAAAAATAAGGGAATAGTCTAAAGAGCTGGTTAGCCTTCCAATCTACCAAAAGCTCCCTTCCTCTGTGCTAATTGTGTTATTTATGGATCCTTACTACGAATCAGGGTTTTTTCTCTTACGGGTAGTGATTCTGGGGAATTCTCTCATTCTGTGGATCCATAAACAAAATGGGGATCTTCTAAATTGGTTATACTATACTAGGGAGATCTCTTCCAAGATCTCTGGGCTTGACATGCTCATATCAGGATTATGGGTATTTTTTGACCAAGTTTGCCTTGCTTTGTAAACTAGGTCTTATTTTAATGTTGTGCTGCCCTTTTAGCTAGACTAGGGAGATCTTTGATTTGACCTGCCTTGCTGCTGGGTAGCACCCGCATGTTGATTTGTGTATGGTACCACTTAATCGGTTTGGACACGTGTATGACTTAGATAATTGCGTGATTTTCCTCTACAATTATCCTATCTCGAGGAGACGAGAAGTTACTTTGTCTTCTCGAGACACGTAACTTCTTTCTCATTGGTTGCCTTGATTTTCTATAATAACTTCTACTCTTAATGAATCAACGTATTTAATGGAATGTTATTTCAAATCATCTTTGATGGCTAAGATGGATAGATCTTCCTTAGTGTCCGTCCATGTACCCCAGCTATCATCAATACTACCTCCAAATTACGACGTTTAAGTTGAATTTAGGTTGTCTTCTCAAACAAGTGTACTAATCTATTTTTTCTTATAAATAGGAGACTTAGTGCTCATTCTCCTTTTAACTGTGCTATTGTTCTCTATGATCTCGTCTCTTTGCATTTTATGAAAAACCCCTTCTCTCTTTCTTTCTGCTTCGTTATTATTATTACCTCTTTCCATACTGAGGTAATCTTCTTTACTTTTTCTCTTTTCTACAAACTTATTTTCTCAATGACTGCTAACGTGGCCCAACTTCGGAGAGGTCTCTATATCCCTACCTCTATGTTTATTCGGGCTTGTGATGACCCCAAAAACCTTGGTGAATGCCGTCAAGGAGAGATTATGGTCAACGTTAGCCAAATTAAGGTTGGCCTTAGTTTCCCTTTTTATCCTTTCCTTAGAGAGGTATTAAGTTAGATAAATCGGGCCCCAAGCCAAATGTCTGGCAACTTCTACTGTCTAGTGGAGATTGTGGAGAAAATTGGCATAATCCCCAATAACTTCCTCTCCAAATACAATCTGAAAGCTATCCTCCAATGCTCGGGGTATTACTCGCTGTCCTCCAAGAATGGAACAATGGTGCTAGCTTTTTCTCTCCCTAGTGTTTACAAAGGGTGGTACAAGGACCCCCATTTATCTTTGGGAATTGAGAGTTCGCCCCTAGCATTCCTTGTGAGGGATTTAGAGTCTTTCAGTCCTTTTAGGGTAAGATTGACTTTTGAATTCCTGGTTGTATCTCACCCTTTCATTCTGTCTACAACATAACCTAATTCTAACTTTTACTTTCTCTCTCTCCACAGATTCTTTTACCTTTTCCGCTGTTGAGGTGAGGAAAAAACAGTGTAGGGCATCCAAAGATAGGAGGTTAGTAGTAGTAGACCTCCAAACCAGAGTTGTTGAGGGGGTGGTGGTGGAAAATCAGATATGTTTTCCTTTTTCTATTTTGCCTCAACCACCTACACGTCGGGCCTTATCTGATCAGGTCGAATAGATCCCGAAAGACCTCTCTTCTCCCTTGGCTTCTATTTTCGATTTGCCTTCACCTCCAATCTTCTATGGGTCCTCTAACACCGTGAACATTGACCTCTCAAAGTTTCCTTCCTACTTTTCCCTTGTCATTAGGGCTACTCCACCCATTGACCAGGGTAAGAAGAAGAATCTAGCCCCTTGTGGCTCTACCCTCACTAGAGAAGTAGGCCAACTAGCATTGGTGCTTGGGGAGCAGGTCGCTATTGCTTCAACTTCTATTGCTACTACTGTTGTTACTGTTGCTACTACTAAGCTTCCTAAAGAGATTCAGGCTCAGGTAGTGTAGATCTCGGGCACTATTAAGGAGCACAACCCTAGCCCTGATCTTCAACCGCATAAGAGGTGTAGGCTGATCAAAAAAAGTTTGAAGAGTCCTTTCCCTCCAAAGGAGTCTAAGTAAGAGGGTCCCGGTCATTGCAAGACTCTTCTAGAGGAAGTTGCATTCTCCTGGAGGGGTCACGGGACCTTCCTTTAGGATGAAAATGAAACTAATGACTTTCAGCCCCATTTTTATGTTCATAATAAGAGTTGCGCGGTGAAGAACCCTATCGTTGTTACCGTTTTATTCTCCCAATCCATTTTTCCTAAGGATTGGGATGTTGCGGATCAGGCCAATGTTGATCCAAGTTTTGGTCAGTTTATTCATAGCCTCTATCAGGTAATTCTCTTATCTTCCTACTCTATTTTTCAGGCTTTACTCAATTAATTACTTTATTCTTCTTGCAAGCCAACATCTATAGAACATTGTCCTTCCTGAAATGGCGTCAAGCTGACTACCAGGCGACTAATCTAACTAGGGAGCATAAAGAGAAAATCACTCTGCTACAAGTTAAGTTGGCCTCTTTTAGCCAATTTTCCCAAGAGACTAGAGAGGAGATGGAGGCTAACTTGGCCCAATTTTCTAAGGCAAACTTAGACTTGAAGGCCACCAATAAGAAGTTGATAGATTTCTAGGATGTTCTTCAATTGGAACTGGCCAACTACAAGAAGAGAATATAGAAGAAAGGCGTTGAGCTAGCAGATCTTCGAGAGAAGGTACAATAGTAAGAGCTTGAGCTAAGCTCCTTTAGGGTTGGAATTGAGATGGCTAGGGCAACTTAGGCAAAAGAAGATGAGGCTGAGACCATGATATTACTAGGAAAGCTATAGGCCCAATATTCTTGGTTGGTAGAAGAAGCCTTTTCTAAGGCTTATCATAAAGGCTTTGAGGCTGCTCGATGTTAGTATGAGGAGGAGGAAGGTGAAAAAGATAAAAAGGATGAAGATCCTACTGATCCTCCCATCAAGGAGATTCATAGCTAGTTTGACGATTATAGTCGAGTCCCACCCTTCTAATTAGATGAGGAGGGGATTCCCATTACTATTTTGGACCGAGTCCCTAATAAGCTCAAGGTGGCTGGGCGTACCATAGAATTGGACCAAGCTAGAGCAACCGATTCACTTTCTCAAGCTAGTGATTTGCCCCCTAACTTGCCTTTTGTCCTACCTTTTGAGCTGTCTCCTACCCCTATTAATGATGTTAATTAAGACGAGGTGCTTGACCATCCAAATCTTGTTGTTAAGACTTCACCTTCTACCAGCCATCCATCTACCATCGAATGAAGATTTACTCATTGATTTTAACTATATTCTTTTTTTGCTACTATTTTTTGTATTTTCCCCCCTTTGGGACTTCTCTTGTATGCTCATTTGTTGTTAATGAATAATTTTTTAAAATAAATTGTTAATCTTCCTTCAATATGAACTCTACTTTTGCGCACTATTTGCACTGCACACCCGACTACTAAATTATTTTTTACCTTAGCATAAATTTTAACATTATGTTTTACTTAAAGACTTCAGTAGATCAGTTCCTTTACACTGTTTGCATTACTTAAACCAATTGCTAATCTGCCTTCAATGTGAACTCTATTTGCACTGTTTGCACTGCACATTCAATTGTTGAATTGTAGCAGATCTGTTCCTTTGCACTGCTTGCATTACTTAAAACCAACTACTAATCTACCTTCAATGTGAATTCTATTAGCACTGTTTGCGTTGCATATTCAATTACTGAATTGCAACAGATATGTTCCTTTGCACTGCTTGCATTACTTAAACCAATTGCCAATCTACCTTCAATGTGAACTCTAGTCGCATTGTTTGCACTGCACATTCAATTGCTAAACTGCTTATATTTACTACCTCTTCCCCCTAGGTTCTACCTTACATAAATTTTACTTTGGTGGAGCCTTTTCATAAAAAAAATTGGGGAGGTACCTTTGAATTACTATCCTTCAAGAAGCCTCTAACTCAACTTTATTTATTTATTATTGGAATGACTATTATTTAGTATTTTTATTATTCTAAGGCAAACTAGAGTCTTTTCAGCAACTTTCCTCCTACCTATAGGTAGATGTCTTTGAGGATCTGATATTCTGCTTAATAAATCTCCTTCTACTAAACAAATCTCTGTGTTTTGTCACTTAGGACAGAGAATGGTCGTCCAACTCTTTGTTCTACTAGTTAAAATAGAGGAGAGCTACGAGGACCGGACTCTTGAATGAACCTAATTTAGTATTAAATTACTTGTGCCAGAGTAGAATCCCGACTAGTTTCTCACTCTACCAATTAAGACAAAAAAAAATCCATGTAAGCTTGGACCAAAATGGGGTCCTTATTTAATGTTATTGTACTCGTGGTAGAGTAGGACCCCGATCAGCTTCTTACTTTATCAATTAAGGCAAAGAAGACCCACGTAGACTCGGATATAGGCAGGATCCATCTTCAGTACACTTGAACTCGTGACAAAATAGGACCCCGACCAACTTCTTGTTCTGCCAATTAAGGTAGAGAAGACCCACGTAGGCCTAGACTTAAGTGGGATCCATATTAGTGTTATTTTACTCATATCAAAGTTTGGTCATGACTAGCTTTTTACCTTGCTAATTAAGGTAGAGAAGACCCACATAGACCCGAATCCAGGTGGGATCCATGTTTAGTGCTCTTGAACTTGTGACATAATAGGATTCTGAGCAACTTCTTGCTCTACCAATCAAGGCAAAGAAGATCCATGTAGGCCCGAACCTAGGTGGGATCCACATTAGTGCTATGTTATTCGTACCAGAGTTGGGCCCCGACCAGTTTCTTACCCTGTCAATTAAGGCAGGGAAAATTCACGTAAGCTTGAATCTATGTGGGATCCATCTTCAGTGCTTAATTATTCTCATCAAAGTAGGGCCCCAACCAACTTCTTATCCTGCCAATTAAGGTAAAGAAGACCCACGTAGGCCCAGATCTAAGTGGGATCCACCTTTGATGCTAAATCTACGTGTAGGCTACTAGCGATTAGAAAAGATTTATTTATTGAAAGTACCTTTTCAAGTTACATGTATTCCACGGTCTAGGCAGCTCTTAACTAGTAATTGTAATCAAGTAATAGACTTATTTCTGGCTTACCCTTGCTACCTGTATGGCTTTTCCCAGTTAGGACCAAGCTTGCTACTGTTCTGCTATTCGATATTTTTGAATACTCTACGCAGTACTAGGCCTCCTTCTTTAAACTGCTTGAGGCAGACACTCTTGTTGAAATAGTTTTACAGCTTCTTATGCTAGCTTTCTAGCCATATCAATACTGCTTCTTGCTTCTCTTCCAACAAATCTAGTTTTGCGATTATTTGTCGATTGCTCTGGTTGGTCTGCATTCTAGATCTTATTGTGGGGAAATTATTTTCTATTGGAATCACTACCTCCATTCCATAAGCCATAGCAAACGAAGACATACCTATGGAGGTTTTGACAATTGTCTTGTAGGCCCATAGCACGCTATGCAAGACCGTTATCCATCTTCTTCATTTTGCTTCTACTAGCCTCTTCTTTAGTGTGTCTATTAAGACCTTGTTGGTAGCTTCAACTTGTCCGTTGCCCTATGGATATTGTGGTTTGAAAAATTACTGCGTTATCTCATGCCCTCTACAAAAATATCTGATCTGTTCTCTGGTAAATTATTTCCCATTGTCTGAGACTATAGTGCATGGTAAACCAAATCGACAAATTATATTCTCCTATAAGAACTTCAAACTTTCTATAGGCATATTCTAGCTAGAGGGAGTTTTTGGTGAAGTAATATGTCACTACCAGCAGAAAAGTTAGGTTACTTGGTGCCCTAGTCAACGGGCCTACTAGATCAATTCTCCATTTTACAAAAAGCCAAAAACTGATGGAAAAGTTGAGCTGTATTACTAGTTGGATTATCCTCCCTTGTCTTTGGTAATTGTCGCAATGCTTAATAAGTAGTGTTACGTCTTTTTGCAAATAGGACCAGAAATACCCTTGGGAGAGTACTTTGTGGGCCAAAGGCCTTGCCCCTGAGTGGTTCCCACAATCCCCTTCGTGGATCTCACTCAGCACGTTCTTTGCCTCCTATAACGTTAGGCAACGTAGGAGTGGCCCTCCTACTGACTTCGTGTATAGAATCCCATCTAGGATAGTGTATCTCTCTACCTACTCTTAACTCATCTTGCCTTTTAGGATTGTTGGGCAACTTTCCTAGCTATAAGAAGGTAAGGATTAGGCTCATCCACCCTTGATTTCCTATTGTAGCTACTACACTGACCAATTCTAGCTTGTCTATCCCAGGTCTTTCTTGGTAGCCCAATGGTAGTTTTCTCTTGTCTTATCCTACCAACATTAAGGTTATGAAGGCTAGAGCATCTATATTCCTATTATCTGTCTGTGATATGTGTTCTACTCTGACTTTTCCAGCTCGTAGTATGGTAAACCTGATTTTCTCATAGTAGAGCTATATTTTGGGATCTCATGCTTCAAACATACCGTTGACATGTTAACTGCTAGGTTCGAGTCACTATAGACTATTGCCTCAGTTACCCCCAACTTTGCCAATGAATTGAAGTCGAGTAGCATTGCCTCATATTTTACTTTATTATTTGATACCCTAAAACCTATTCTGATTGTCTTCTACCAGCAAATGTATTTTTTCCTCTACTGGAAAGTCTGCCAAGAAGTTTGCCATTGCTTATTCTATTAGCAAAATTCTGGACTTATACTCAAGTCCAAATTCTACAAGTTGTACAGGCTATTTTTGTATTATGTCCGATCCCTCTATCTTTTCCAAGATAGACTTCAAAAGGTATTTGATGATGACTTGTACTCGGTGCGTCTAGAAGTACGGTCTTAGGCGTAATACTGTGTAAACTAGAGCTAACCCCATTTTCTCAAGTCTGGAATAGTGTTTCTTGACATCGGTGAAGGTCTTGCTCAAGAAGTAGATAGGCTGCTCTGTTGTTATTGTAGTCTTTACCAAAACTAAATTGAGTGCATATTCTAAAATAGTTAGGTACAATCTTAGTTCCTCTTCTACTTTTGGTTTGGAGAGTATAGGCGGTCTGCCCAGATATTTTTTCAGCTTTGTGAAGGCTTGCTTGCTTACACTCCTTTTTTTACTTGAACTTGGTATTCTTCCACAACAGTTGGTACAATGGCCTACATTTATCTAAAGATCTAGAAATGAATCGATTAAAGACTGCTACTTTTCTTGCTAACTTCTAGACTTTTTTTACGTTTTTGGGGAGGACATTTCCAATAGTGCTCTGATCTAGTCTGGGTTGGCTTCTATACCTCTTTTCGTGACTAGGTAGCCCAAGAACTTCCCCGAAGTTCATGTGAAAGCGCACTTCTCTAAGTTGAGATTCATCCCAACTTTTCTCACTTGAGAAAATACTTTTTCTTAGATCAGTGACATGATCTTCCTTCTTCTTACTCTTTACCAGTAGATCATTAATATAAATTTCTACAATATTACCTAACAAATCCCTAAAGAGTTCTTTTACCAACTTTTGATAAGTAAGCCCTACGCTTTTCAACCTGAAGGACATAACTTTGTAGTAGTAGAGCCCTTGCTCAGTGATGAATGTTGTCTCCTCTTGATCTGTCGGGTTGCCTATTATTACACCAAGTAAATTTGTTACCCGAAAACCCAGCATCAACTAAGTGCAAAACCCCCCATCAAATCCCCCAGATTCTCCATAGACTCACGATTAGGAAACTTTCCACCTTTCTTTTCATTAGGAAATAGAACGGTGTTAAAATCTCCCACAATAATTAGATTATCTACATCTTTAAGCATACCTTTCAATTCATTCCAAAGGTTCCGACGTTCTTCAATTATCCAAGCAGCCCTTTAAATGCAAAACACTAGAACTTTCTACTCCATTACGGTTTCTACCAAAATAAATTGAGACGACTGATGCACCACTCGAAACAATGAAGGATCTCTGAACCAGAACACCCAATATAGACCCATGGTAATTATCTTCATCATTAGAAATCGCAACACGAGATTTAAGGATGGCTTGCATCCTCACAAAATTTGCATCTGATCGAGACATTGGCTCCAGCACAGCCAAGAAGAGGGGTTTTATTTGTTTCAACAAATTCTTAAATCTAAGAAGAGTGGAGGAATTATTAATTCCCCTAATGTTCCAGATAAGAGCAGACATTAAAAAACAAGGATTACAGATTTTTCTCGATCTAGTCCTTTTGGGAGACCCAGATTAGACCATGAACGACGTCTGCAAATTCTCACTCGTTTGGATCTATTGCTACCAACATCAGAAGAGTAATCCAAGTTTTTCTAAATAGTAGAGGAGAAATCATCATCGTCCTCTTCTGAACCAGCATCTTCTGCTGCATCCTCATGGAGAATCTGATGTTGAGAGACAGGCGGTAAAGAAGCAGCATTAATTTTATTTGGAGTTGTCCGAACTCTAACCGAGACAGTCGAAATAGGATCGGATCTGGGGTTGACTCGATATAGAGACGAAGAATCCCCCGAGTTATATTCTATTATCTCTCCCCCTTCAGGACGAATTTCCTCAATCGGATCCACTGCCATATCCGTAAAAGGATTCAAGACTATTTTAATTAACGGTTTGTTAGTTTCCTTGTTTGACTCCAACACTGCCTCCTGTAGACACCCCATTTTTGCATTCGCCTGATTAATCAACTCGTCAACCCGATCACAATAGTTCCCAATGATGGATGTTTATTTCAATACTTTATTTTGTTACCAGATATGTTTCAGAAATCCGGATGAGATATCTCGAACTGATAAAACCTTAGAAACCACGCTACGCTAGGAAAATATGACCCCAAAAACATAGAAATCATTATCTTGCAGACTAAAAAGAAGCTTTACGATAAAAATCACTAAAAATGACCAAATTACCAAAATACCCCTAACATCAAAACAACCCTAGAGCCTACGTTACGCTTAGGAAAACTCATTCAAACACATAAAATAATAAATCAAAACCAAATAAACCACTTCGCCAATTTTTACAGAATTCGACAAAATTATGAAAATGCCCCTCATAAAATTCATGACTATTTCATACAAAAAATTTCATATATGACAAAAACCAACATTCCCATTGAATTCCTTATGAAAAATCAATTCCAAAACATCCTAGAACACCAAAAATCAACTTGAAACACAAAAAATCCTCTCCAAGGGTAAAATGGTAGTTTTACAATTTTAATAATTAAAAATTTTAAAATTAATAAATAAATAATGTAAAGTGAAACATTAATAAAATTAATTTAAAATTTTGAACCAAAAAATCAATCAATCAGGCTTTCAGGTAAAATTATTGATGGTTGCCAGGATATTTATTCAAGGACCCCTCCATCTGGGGGCCCAAAGAATTAAAGATATAATAAAAGGGGGTTCTCCAAAAATTAAAGTCAATCAAGTAAGACTAAAGTCAAGATATTAAAAGTCAACCAAGAAAGACTAAAATCAAAGTATTAAAGTCAATCTCATAAGACTAAAGTCAAAACCCTAATTAAAATCCTAATCTAAACAAATCAAGTCAATCTCATAAGACTAAAGTCAAAACCCTTAATCAAAACCCTAATTTAAACTAATCAAGTCAATCTCATAAGACTAAAGTCAAAACCTTAAATTAAAACCCTAAAAACTAAGTCAATCTCATAAGACTAAAGTCAAAACCCTAATTAAAATCCTAAAAGAAATCCTAATTCTTTTAAAAACTTTATAAATAGGAGCCTCCACATCCTATTTTCGTATCCAAGAAAAAACCCTAAGAGTAGTAGGTCAAAAAGGTTTCCTAGCCTCCCATAAACCTTAATTTTGAAGCCCCAACTCCTTACCTAACACCCATACTTCGATTTTAGCTTAAAAAATACCTAGAAATCCTTAAACAAATCCAAAGAACCCAGATCTAAGAAAGAGATACCTTGCCTCGGAGATCAGAAATCAGATCCGAAATCAGAACGAAGCAAGGAGTACCGTACAAGGAATTGTTTTATCAGATCTGAGGGAATAGAACCGCTGCGTTCGAAGGTAAAATTCTTTTATTTTTTTATCTAGGTCTTTTTGTTAGCAATGTAATTTTATTTGGGATAAGTAGAGACCGGCATTGACTGGGCAGAGTTGGTGCCTAACACCTTCCAACCCCGTAACGTGATCCCCGAACCCATATCTATTTTAGTAGATTAGTTAATTTATCCGTTCTGAGTCATTAATCGGTTCCTAGACCGTAATAACTAGGTGGCGACTCCCAAACCTCAAAGGTCAAAAGTGGATCTGCACACCTCGCGGATCGAGGGCGTTTTCAGTGGCGACTCCACTGGGGATTTTTGAGGATCAGACTTGAAAAGTCCCAAGTATGGGACTATTGCCAGTAGAACCTAGTTTTTTATTTTATTTTTAGTTTTTTATTTTTTTATTTTGATTTTTATCATTCTTTTGACTCTATTGGTGATCATTGATTGGGATGTTGAATATTTTTGTTTGGCACATCTTTGTTATGATTCAATTGGGGTCATTCAGAATGACCCTAAATAATGCAAGATATCAAAGGTTAATGACATAGGGAATGACCCATTTTTTTATTTGAATTATTTTTGGGTCTGTATTATCCTTTATTAGTATCTTTTGGTTTAATTTTGGATACTTCGTTTTGGCACTTTTTTTTTATGGTTCAATTAAGGGTCGTCACCTTTCGATGATTCATAAATAATGAAATATTCAAATTGACATAAATTAAGGATGGAATAATGGTAATTGGGATGAGAGTTATGATATATATATATATATAATTTTTTTAAGAAAAATAATAATTTTGGATGATTTTTTGGCACGTTACTAGGCATAGGCGGCGAGTTGTGAAAAAAAATTATTTGTGAGTGATGCACTAAGAAATGAAAAAATTACTTTTTTTAATGTTGTTCGTGATGAGGAGAGAATTCTAAGAAAAAAAAAATCAGAAAACAAATCGCAAAAATTTTTTTTTTTACGCGTGGTGTGCCATTAGTAGAAATCTGTTTCTACTATTGTTTATCTCCTTCTCCAAAATAAAAAAACGAAAAACAACAAAGAAACGCAGAGAAAGGCGTCTCTCTCTTCCTCTCTCTCTCTCTATCTCTCCTCCATCCCTTTTCAATCTCTTCTCCTTCTCTTCGATCCGGATGTTCTTCTTCTTCTTCTAAATCAAGCAAAAGAACAATATCCATCGTCAATGTCTAAGATTTGGTCAGAAAGATCGGATCTTTCTTGAAATCGACACTCTAAACTCTCTTGATGAACAAAATCAAAAGCTAATCGAGTCACCTCCGTTGGACAGATCAAAGAAACTTCCAATGATTTAGTTTCAAACCATTGTTTTTGTTGACCGATTGGTCGATTCATCTCCATGTCCGATTCTGTTTGTTGTTCATGATTCGTTGAAATTAAAAGGGAGGGATTGTTAATGAGAAATAGGGACCGTTCAATGTGGTGTTCCTTCGTTATTTGTCTGCTTTGTCATTTGAGCACTACTGTTCATAACTCGACAATAGGTTCATCAGCCATGATCGGGGGTAATGGCTGGACCTCAGTTTTGGTTGAGGTGCAAGTAATAATTGGAAGCAATAGCATGGGGAATGCCCCAGGGAGCTTGTCTTCTTTGGCTTCTAGCACGACAACAGGTCTTAATCTGGCTGAAACTTTGGCACAAGCCCCTTCACGTGCTCATACTTCTCCCCAGTTATCCGTCGAGACTCAGAGGCTCGAGGAATTGTCAATTAAACAATCTCGACAATTAATACCCATGACGCCATCGATGCCTAAAGACCTCTGCTATGAATTCGGAGAAATAGAAACCCAAAGTTACAGCCAGAAGTGAGACGACTGTAGCTAACAAAAGTCTAGAAACCTCCCCTATAGGTCACGACTTGAACTTATTGGGTGTTCCCGAGTTGTTTATTGAATGGGACCTTATGAGTGATGAATGTATGTGAATGATGATATCAGAATGTATGTGATTGATGAGATCAGAATGTATGGTTGTCCTCAAAGATTAAAATTTTTTGTTTTACCTGATTAAAATAGGTGCACCGACCAAATAAAAATCCATTTTAACTTGGCAATGATTCATAATGACCCAATCCATCTCGATCCAACGATCATTATGGGCCGATCCATTTGAATCAAAATGGAATTCAAAGTAAAATATTTTTCAAAAGAGAAATGCTTTCCAAAAGTAAAATATTTTCCAGAAGAATAAGATTTTCCAAAAGGAAATGCTTTTCAAAAAAGTTTTCTAAAAGAAAATATTTTCCAAAAAAAAAGAAAAGGAAGAAAAATATTTAAAAAAAATAATGATTTACAAAAGATTTATTTTTGCATGAAAAATTATTGAAATATGTTTGTGAAAATTATTATTCAATAAAAACATTATTTTTCAATAATAAAATTATTTTCCTTCTGAATAATCATTGAATGGATGAATTGTTTAATGGATTGTTCAATAAAAACATTATTTTTGATAATTTTTTATTGGGCTAAGTTTTTCGAAAAAAAAGTTATTTGTTGTTTTTTAAATCGATTTATTCAAAATAAAGGAGATAATGATTTTTGGGCTCTTTGAGAATTGTTATTTACACACCAATCCTCTACTTGTAATGCACCAATCCACTTATAATCAACTATTTATTTTCAAAAGAATTGGTGTGTTGTAAAAAAGCAATTGGTATGCTAATAATATCTCTCAATTTTTTATTTTGTTGTAAGAGAAGCAACCCTTTATCTGTCTAAGGAAGATAATTTTTCTTATTGTTACATCAATTTTTATCTATAACAACACCATCGGTATTTGTTATTTGATTGCAAACATAGAAATTGGACTGACAATAATAAAAAAAGGGAAAATTTCTTTTTCTTGAAAAAATCAATTTGTTTTTTTTAAGAAAAAAAAAGGGTCATTATTCCTCATCTCAACAATTATCATTCTATTTTCAATTCAATATTCTTTAAAATTTTGGATAATTGTGGGTCACACGAAGTGATTTTTGATTGGACCATAAAATAAAATAAAATAAAAGGATTCGATTTCGAAAATCAACCATAGGAGTGAATTTTTTAGGTGAGTCAACTTAGTTGAACTCATCTTACTTCATGTGAGGAACTAGTTTGTGTGCTATTTATTTTAATTCTCTTTATGTGGTTTTACCATAATGTGTTGCCATGATACCCAATTTTGAACATAATGAGTCGAATCAACTCATTTGAATTTATCGATTTCATGCAATTTGTTGCTTGTTCTTATACATTCCCTTGATATGTTATGATGATATTGTTTCCATGTTATATGAGGATTGAATGCTATTAGATGAGTTAACTTGATGAGTCCATGTTTGAATAGGTTATGTGCTAGATTAGGGTGCATGATTTCCCTTTTGATACCCGATTGATATGATGATACCCATTTGATATCTTGATTGATAGAACCTTAACTCTAACATATTGACTGATTGGTTTTAATTAATTGATTGGTCTTGATTGATTGGTTGATTTTAATTCCTCCTGATTTGCATGCCATGACTTTGATCTTGATAATCTTTTGATGATTGTATTCACTATGATTGTGGCCCATTAATGGTTTGATATGACTCATAGGCCCATTTATCTGAAAAAAGGTCTCGGGCACACCCCACCCTGATTTGCACACACCACTAGCATGTTTACTGCTTTGCACACTTATATGTCCCATATAGCCAACGTGGCACTAGTGTGTGACCCGGTCTCTTCGGAGATGCGACGCCATTCATGAAAATCACAACTCTAGTCACGTACCTTAGGGTATATCAAATTGGGGCATTAGTACCGTCTGATCAAGTGACTCTGAAAGGTATATCGATGTACCCAGGCTGGAGAGACCTGAGCCTTTGACCTATTGTAAGCCACACAGTCACATGTCCCTTTGCCAACGTAGTACTAATACGTGGTCGGTCATCTCATGGGATGCCAAACCATTTATGAAAGCTACAACTCTTGACTTGTACCCGTAGGTATATCAAAGATAATCCATGTACATCAATTGCACTTCTTGGTCAAAACCAATACCTAAGCGAGATCCTGTCCCGCTGTACCCTACTATACGAAGGGGATAGACTACGTCTATTCTAGACGAGAGGTATTTAAGTGGGCCCTTGCTCAGCATCGTGCGCCACTTCTCAATTGGGGATCAAGCTGGCTATTTTTGATTTTAGAGAAGTGAGTTGAAGTTTTAGATTATCACCTATGTGGTATATCAAACCAAGTCACCACGTACCGTCTGATTGAATACGCTTGAGAGGTATATAGGTGTGC
Source organism: Akebia trifoliata (assembly GCF_017979445.1). Lineage (NCBI taxonomy): Eukaryota > Viridiplantae > Streptophyta > Magnoliopsida > Ranunculales > Lardizabalaceae > Akebia > Akebia trifoliata. The sequence continues at coordinate 89,168 of NW_028237145.1, read as the reverse complement.
TTAGGCAATGGTGGTCAAATAAAAATGCATTGCACGTAGTAAGCTTAGAGTCTAGAAACCTCCCCTATAGGTCACGACTTGAACTTATTGGGTGTTCCTGGGTTGTTTATTGAATGGGACCTTATGAGTGATGAATGTATGTGAATGATGATAATAGAATATATGTGACTGATGAGATCAGAATGTATGGTTGTCCTCAAAGATTAAAATTTTTTGTTTTACCTGATTAAAATAGGTGCACCGACCTAATAAAAATCCATTTTAACTTGGCAATAATTCATAATGACCCAGTCCATCTCGATCCAACGATCATTATGGGCCGATCCATTTGAATCAAAATGGAATTCAAAGTAAAATATTTTCCAAAAGAGAAATGCTTTCCAAAAGTAAAATGTTTTCAAGAAGAATAAGATTTTCCAAAAGGAAATGCTTTTCAAAAAAAGTTTTCTAAAAGAAAATATTTTCCAAAAAAAAAGAAAAGGAAGAAAAATATTTAAAAAAAATAATGATTTACAAAAGATTTATTTTTGCATGAAAAATTATTGAAATATGTTTGTGAAAATTTTTATTCAATAAAAATATTATTTTTCAATAATAAAATTATTTTCCTTCTGAAGAATCATTGAGTGGATGAATTGTTTAATGGATTGGTGCACAGAATTCAATAAAATCTCAGGATTTATTAAAATGTTATCAAGGGGGTAACACTGAAATTGGTTAAATTCACCTTCAATGAGGTTTAAGGGTTATCATTGTACCTAAGCTCAATCGTCCATCGTCTAGCTAGGGTTACTAGTCCGTCAGTTGGAACGAACGTCAACGCCAAATCAATCCTTTAGAATATCTCAACATTTTCCAGTTGTTCCCTGAAGATCACAGTGCCTCAACCCTGTCGGTTGCAAGCAATGTCTCAGTCCTCAGTCCTAATCAAGACCGATGTAGGTAGTCTTGAGTTTTCATGAGTTATTTGGGTTAACTCGAGTCCTTTTTTTCAGCAAGGTCATGTCTTCTTTAAATTGAGTTTACTCTTTCCTGTTGAGTCGAGTTAGTTTATCGAGTTTATAGAGGTGTCTGTCTTCTCTTCTGAATTTGATTGGATAAAGAAAATTTTTAAATACCTCAAGCGCATTAACGAATTAACTAATAATCTAACTTCAAAGATATATTTTTCTCCTGAACAAGAAGATAAGCGTCATGCTCAAGAAAGCAAAGGTCATTGACCTCGGAACAGAAATAAATTCCTAAAGAGATTCAAATAGAAACCATCCTATCCCTAGTGGAACACAAGGGGATAATGAATTTTCTCAGAAATTTCAAAAGACTTGTTCGCGTGGGCGTATGAGGATATGTTAGGTGCAAGCTTGGATGTTGTCTGACACAGATTATATATTGAATTGATAAAATGAGATCAAAGAAGATCTTACAAAATGTATCAGTGCTAGACTTCTCAACATGGTAGAGCTCCCAGAATAGATTACCATTATCAGATTAATGAAACAATTGAAGCGATATTGATCTCTGATAATGGGTCATACATCAAAGCTTAGGTTATCACTTTGCGTTCAAAATTTGATATTCGACATCACATTATTTCTCTACTGTCCTCAGATTAATGGAAAGGTTCAAGCAGCCAATAAAATATCTCAAAACAATCATCAAGAAAATGTGTCAATCACACCAGGATTAGTTAGAGAAGTTACTATTCACATTAGGGGCACATCATACTTCAATACAGTCTTCCACTGGAGCTATTCCCTACTTTCTAGTGTATGATATGGAAGCAATCTTACCAGTCAAAATGTAAATCCCGTATCTCAAGGCCTTCAAGGAAAGTCAGTTGTCAGAAGCAAATTAGGTTCGTCAACGGTATGAAAAATTAAGTTTGATCGAAGAAAAACGACTAAGAGCTTTGTATCACGTGTAAGCTTATCAAAGAAGAGTTGCCCGTGCGTTTAACAAAAAGATCAAGGCCCGTCACTTACAAGTCGGGGATTTAGTATTCAAAGAGAATCGGACACCTATCTTTGACCCTAGAGGGAAGTTCAAACCAAATTGGGGGGGTCTGTTCATCATCAAAGAAATATTACGCAAAAAACCTGTCAGACTTCAAGATCATGATGGAATCGAATTACCAGAACCAACCAACCTTAACCAGATCAAATGGTACTACATTTAAGGAGGCCATCTTTGGCCGAATCAATCCTCATATTACTCAGTTCAACATATCCTTTCTCAACCCCTTTGCAGCCTTTTCAAAAAGAAAAATTATGCATTTTTCTTTCTCAGTCCGATCACCTAACCTAGGGGAGGGATGATTCGAACTACGTCTTGGTCTGGTCCCAAAATTCTGGGGTATGTAGGCAACCTGAGAAGTTACTTCAGGCTCGATCACATAAAAAAAATATAGATTCCTCGAAAAAAATCTAGAAAAAGTTTAAAAGAAAAAAAGAAATATCTTTAAAATGGGAAAGAAAATTCAAAGCAAAAGAAATGCCACACAAGGGGCATTCAGGTTTTTGAGCGTCAAAATCCCTTTCTTTTTATACCCAGTCCTAAGCTTACCCATAAAAGTCATCCTAAGTACCGTGCGAAAAGTCAAGGAAGATAGCAAAGCATAATCAGACAGCAATTCTAGAAGTTTAACAGGAAGAAAAAAAAAAAAAACCTGCTTGGTTGAAAATCCGAAAAGGGAAACTTAGGCAAAAACTAAAGCAAGCTTGCAAGATTAAAAATCCGAAAGGACGGTCTTGACAACAATCAGAATAAAGAGAAAAAAAAAGAAAGCTCGCTAGTTTGAAAATCGAAAAAAACAATCTAAGCAAAAGTTAGAGCAACAAAACAAAAGAAAAAAACTAAGAGCAGTCCAAGTTGAAACATCAGAAGTCTGAATAATCAAGTTCAATACTTAACTTAAACCAGGCACGGACTCAAAAGCCACAAGTATCTCGTATACGATCGATCTGAAAATTTTTTACTTCCCCAAGTGAACCAATGGAGAGAAGGGTGAATTCTATGATGAGTCTCAAAAGGAAATATTTTGTTCTCTTGAGCCTGATTCAAAACCTTCAATAAAATTACTCAAAATTAAAAGTTGGATCTTTATTGCGCTTGTGGTAATCAAATATTTCAAACCTTCATACAAGGGGCATTTTCTTTTTCCTCTAAATATGTAATCTCCCCCCTTGTACCAGGGGCATTTTTTAATATTTGCATGATGTGTTCAATTATCTTCAATGCCATGTTTATTGTCAAACTAGGGGCATTTTGTTTTTGAGCAATGTTAATCCTAAAAGATAATGGGAACCCCAAACTTAAGGTTACCCTCTTGATAACAGTTTTTCGAAAAACCTTGAGGTTCAAAAGAAATAAATACTCAGGTTTTAAATTCATAGAACTTTTGGATAAAACCTTGAGGTTCAAACAAAAGCACTTCGGATCTCACATTTGAATGTGCCCAGAGATTAATTAATAATTCATTTACCTAGAGTAGTAGATATGGCATTCTTTCATTCCTAGATTCTTTTTTAGATCCATTCATTATTGGATTCGATCATTCTCTTCTAGATTCATTATCTTCTAGATTTATTCGTTCTCCGACTCAGTTTAATCAGTCTTCTCTAAATTCATTCATTATTTTCCAAAATTCCATCATTCCTTTGCTAGTTTTGCTCAGATGCCGCCAAGGGTTATTCAGTTGCCGCCAAGGGTTATCTTGGATTTTGCTTAGTTGCCGCCAATGGTTATCATGGATTTTGCTCAGTTGCCGCCAAGGGTTAACTTGGATTTTGCTCAGTTTCCGCCAAGGGTTATCTTGGATTTTGCTCAGATGCCGTCAAGGGTTATCTTGGATTTTGCTCAGATGCCGGCAAAGGTTATCTTGGATTTTTCTAAGTTGCCGTCAAGGGTTATCTTGGATTTTGCTCAGTTGGCGCCAAGTGTTAACTTGGATTTTGCTCAGATGCCGCCGAGGGTTTTCTCGGAATTATGCTCAGTTACCGCCGAGGGTTTTCTCGGAATTATGCTCAGATGCCGCCGAGGGTTTTCTCGAAATTATGCCCAGATGCCGCCGAGGGTTTTCTCGGAACTATGCTCAGATACCACCAAGGGTTTTTTTAGAATTATGCTCAGTTACCGTCGAGGGTTTTCTCGGAATTATGCTCAGATGTCGTCGAGGGTTTTCTCGGAACTATGCTCAGATGCTGCCGAGGGTTTTCTCAGAATTATGCTTAGTTACCGCCGAGGGTTTTCTCAGAATTATGCTCAGATGCCGCCAAGGGTTTTCTTGGAATTATGCTCAATTGCCGCCGAGGGTTTTCTTGGAATTATGCTCAATTGCCGCCGAGGGTTTTCTCAGAACTATGCTCAGATGCTGCCGAGGGTTTTCTCGGAACTATGCTCAGTTACTTCCGAGGGTTTTCTCAGAATTATGCTCAGATGCCGCCGAGGGCTTTCTGGGAACTATGCTTAGATGCCGCCGAGGGTTTTCTCGAAATTATGCTCAGTCACCGCCGAGGGTTTTCTCGGAATTATGCTCAGTTTATGCTCAATCTATGCTTAGTTTATGCTTAAATTATGCTCAGTTTATGCTCAAATTATTCATTTTCACTTTGTGCTCAGATTTTACTCAAACTCTTTGAAATCTATCTTGGATTTTAAGTCCACACACTTGCACAATTGTTACATCAGTCAAGGAGAATTTTCTAAAATTCAAGGATCTGACACTACCAGTGAGAGCTCGAGCTCAAGACCGTGACTTCTTTTAATTCGGGGAGAGCTTTACCCTCAAGGATCCGAACACCCCGACGAATTGCTAAATCAGACTGTAAAATGAACTGTCACTAGCTTTGACATTCGGATATCGTACTATCTACCAAAATAGATTTGCTATCTAGTTTACTTCAACCCTCTGCCAAAGAGGGGTATCTGTAGACACCCCATTTTTGCATTCGCCTGATTAATCAACTCGTCAACCCGATCACAACAGTTTCCAATGATAGATGTTTATTTCAATGCTTTATTTTGTTACCAGATATGTTTCAGAAATTCGGATGAGGTATCTCGAATTGACAAAACCTTAGAAACCACGCTACGCTAGGAAAATACGACCCCAGAAACATAGAAATCATTATCTTGCAGACCAAAAAGAAGCTTCACGATAAAAATCACTAAAAATGACCAAACTACCAAAATACCCCTAACATCAAAACAATTCTAGAGCCTACGTTACGCTTAGAAAAACTCATTCAAACACATAAAATAATAAATCGAAACCAAATAAGCCACTTCGTCAATTTTCGCAGAATTCGACAAAATTATGAAAATGCCCCTCATAAAGTTCATGACCATTTCATACAAAAAATTTCATAAATGACAAAAACCAACATTCTCATTGAATTCCTTATGAAAAATTGATTCCAAAACATCCTAGAACACCAAAAATCGACTTGAAACACAAAAAATCCTCTCCGAGAGAAAAACGGTAATTTTACAATTTAATAATTAAAAATTTTAAAATTAATAAATAAATAATGTAAAGTGAAACATTAATAAAATTAATTTAAAATTTTGAACCAAAAAATCGATCAATCAGGCTTTCAGAAAAAATTATTGATGGTTGTCAGGGTATTTATTCAAGGATCCTTCCATCTAAGGGCCCAAGAATTAAAGATATAATAAAAGGGGGTTCTCCAAAAATTAAAGTCAATCAAGTAAGACTAAAGTCAATCTTAAAATTTATCAAGTAAGACTAAAGTCAAGATATTAAAAGTCAACCAAGAAAGACTAAAGCCAAAGTATTAAAGTCAATCTCATAAGACTAAAGTCAAAACCCTAATTAAAATCTTAATCTAAACTAATCAAGTCAATCTCATAACACTAAAGTCAAAACCCTAATTAAAACCCTAAAGACTAAGTCAATCTCATAAGACTAAAGTCAAAATCCTAATTAAAACCCTAAAAGAAACCCTAATTCTTCTAAAAAAACTTTATAAATAAGAGCCTCCACACCCTATTTTCGTATCCAAGAAAAAACCCTAAGAGAAGTAGGTCATAAAGGTTCCCTAGCCTCCCATAAACCCTAATTTTGAAGCCCCAACTCCTTACCTAACACCCATACTTCGATTTTAGCTTGAAAAATACCTAGAAACCCTTCAAAAACACCTAAAAATCAGTAAACAAATCCAAAGAACCCAGATCTAAGAAAGAGATACCTTGCCTCGAAGATCAGAAATCAGATCCGGAGACAGAACGAAGCAAGGAGTACCATACAATGAGCTGTTTTATCAGATCTGAGGGAATAGAACCGTTGCGTTCGAAGGTAAAATTCTTTTCTTTTTTTATCTAGGTCTTTTTGTTAGCAGTGTAATTTTATTTGGAATAAGTAGAGATCGACATTGGCCGGACGGGGTTGGTGTCTAACACCTTCCAACCCCGTAATGTGATCCCCGGACCCATATCTATTTTAGTAGATTAGTTGATTTATCCGTTTTGAGTCATTGATCGGTTCCTAGACCCTAATAACTAGGTGGCGACTCCTAAACCTCAAAGGTCAAAAGCGGATCCGCACACTCCGCAGATCGAGGGCATTTTCACCTCCACAATCGGATTTGTAATCTCCTTAGCAAGTTCGACCTCTAAATCATCCAAAAGATTTGGGATGGACGTGGGAATTGGCATAGGATCAGGCGTAGATTCTTTTTGAAATTAAATTTCAAAGTTATGTGCTTCTAAATGTTCCACCTCATTTGCCAGCTTAGACTTGGAATGTTCTGTATCTACCTCATCTGCCACAACGTCTACCAGCTTAGACTTTGAATGTTCACCTTTCTCCACATCAGCATTAGCATCAGCAATATCACTTTCCTCCTCTGAGGAGGACTGGAGAATTACAGGAGCCTTTCCCTTCCCAGGATCATTCTGAACTCCTTCTTTCTATTTTGGACCTTCAAGGATGACCAATAGCTTATTGGAAGGAATGGTATGCGGACCAGTTTTCTTCGATTTCTCTCTGTAAACCTTCCCCGCCTTAGAAACATTTAGTTTATCTACTACTTTCGATCCATCTCCATCAAATTTAAAGGCTCCTTGTTTGAATTTGCATTGAGATTATTGATGACCAAGCTTGCAACAATTTGTATAGAAGTAAGGAATAGATTCATAGATAATTGGTTGCCATAGTCCATATTGCCCATAAGAAATCCTCACACGCTTGGGATTATCTTTGAGTAAATCCAATAACACACAAACTCTAGCCCCATTGAGCCGCGTACCATGACTAGTAGCTCTATCAATTGCTAGAACTTCACCCACCACCGAGGCTAGACTACGAAGATTTGATTCCTCATAGCAGAAGAGAGGAATATTAGGAAATGAAATCCACGTTGGAATTGAAGCTTCATCCCTCTCTGAAGGTCGAAAGAGGGGGGTCCATTTAAAAAATCTCATCACATAGCCATCGATCGAGATCCTCTCCTTTAACCAAATCGAGATCATATCTGATTTAATGGAGAAGTTTAGAAGAATGTGACGACAATCCAGCGTTAAAGCTTCGCAAGTCCCAATAAGCTTCCAGGAACAAACCATCTTCCTTATGCTTTCCACACCTGGACGAAAGTGTTTTCCTCCAATTTTTGGTCTTGTAAACTTTGCTACAAGAGCGAACTGAAATTTCTTCGAACCAACCTTAACATCAACATCCGAAAATGAGATCGAAGGTTCTCCAAGCCATAATGATGGCTTAATCTGAGATCGAGTACTAGGAACTGCCTTCAACGGAAGATCTCCTTCAGTATTCTCCCTCGATCTATCCACCACTTCCACGAAAGAACAAGATCCTTCTCTTAGAGGGTTATCGCTCACCATCCTCTCCTCAGTTACTATATGTACCAGTTAATTGTAGTTTCATTTGTAAAACTTTACATATGTTAAAATGATTCAATATGTTTATTTGTTCATGTTAGGAGAAGATTATTGGCAAAAATTGTTTGTTTTTTAGTTTCAGAGTCTGCACTTGGCGAGATGGGCGTAGAACCAGGGAGTGAGAACCATCTGATGGGTCAGATAGACGATCAGAGTCCATTACCTAGTAAGTACTGGGGTTATACCCTCTAGTAGTGTCAGTTAGAGCAGAAGTATTATAAATTTTGTATCGAGCGTTAGGATTTTTGTTAGAGTAAGGATTTTCAGAGTAATCTTGTATATTGTTTATCATTTCGCACTCTGGTCTATCTTACATGACTAGATGTATATAGATCTTCCACTGTTATTTCTGTTCTTGTATGTATATACAGGATATTGTCGATTTTATTTATCAAGTAAAACAGGTTGAACGCCTTGGAATGCTAACATAAATAGAGGAGACTATGTCAAAATTTTGAGGCGCCACCTAGTGTCTCGAGATCTGACATGGGGCTTTGTTTTAGCATTTGGCGGGACACCACAAAAGTAAATATCAACACTTCTCACTACCTCTGATAGGATGCTAAGTTTTGAATCAAATCCTAAGTTAATTTAACTATTCGTGGGTAGATTGAAGTTTTTTTTTTTAACTCACTTTAAGAAATTGAATCTTTAAAATTTCTATGTTCGAATTACTACTTCTTAAAGGTCAATTTAAGTCTAAGTTTGGTCATAGAGAAATAAGAGTTGGGACTCTATACCAAGTGTTATTTCCAAATCACTAACAAATTAGAACTGACTTGTGTTTTTTAATATGAGTTTTGATTTTGACCATTTTTATTTCAAAAGTTATTTTGAATTTTATGGGTATATTCCCTCACGAGCCAAACTTGTCCATTAAGGGTAAGTTAACGATTTAAGGGCTTATTGCATTCGCTAAATACAGTCGACATGCTTGCAAAAGTGACAGTTTTATTTTCTAGGGACTAAAAAAAGGTAAGTTTGGAAGTGTAATCAGTGTCTTAAAATACTGTTTTATCCACACTTTTACTGGGTATTTATCTCAATTTTTGTCCATTTTTCTCCATATTAAGTTAATAATCATGCTAAGCCTCGAAATATCATATTGCATATTTTTATATGTTAATTAAGCTTAATTATACATAATAAATTATATTTGTTGGAAAACCCTAATTAATCATGTTTACTGTGCAAATCAAAGATCAAACCATTGGGACCCCGAAATAAGATACTAGACATTGTATTTCAATCCAAGGGTCCAAACAAGCATGCTAGCTGAATTTCAAGACCAAAACCTTCAATTTTATCGCGGTACGATGGACCTTGAATGAAGTGCCCTAAAATTCCTCGAGTGTGTTCCATACTTATCGTATACGCAATAGCGATGGTGACTATTTTTGGATCCTTTTAAAGCATCAAATATTTATAAATAGACCCCTTACCGAAAAGAGCCCCCCTCCTAACCCTTTGTTAGGGCTCCCTCTCTTTGTTCTCTCCCTAAATGCCATTGATATTTTCTTTTGTAATTTTTCATTTTAGTATGGTTTCCATTTCTTCAAGTTTCTATACTTTCTCTGAGAAGACATAGTCTACATTGGTTACTCAATGAATACAAGTATTAGTTTGACTACTTTTCCTTATTTTCTTGCAATGACTATGAGTTAGACTCCCTCTATTAGTAAAAAAAAGAAGCTTAGAGCAAGTTTTTATTGCTGTATTTTTTTTCTTTATCTTTCCATACTCCTTTGATGATTATTGGGTTCTTTTCAAAGTCTTGTCCAACTCTAATAAATCAAAGCTCTAGATGAATCCTTACACCTTTAATGCTTAACTTAGATGAGATTAAGATAAAACATGTTTAATCTAGACAATTGGTTGAAAGGGCTTTACACGTTAGTGAGTGAAGAAATTCGAACTTCTGTGTTATTCTAATTTTCATATTATATCTTCCAGCCCAAAGAGCTCACACCAAGCTCTTTGAGTCGAGTTAAAAGAAGGATAAAATTTATATGTGATTTTAAATGCAAGCCCTTGGTAACTCTAATCACCAGTGGTATTCTTCTCTTATTCTTAACTTAATTTTCATTACTATTACCTTATTTTCCAGCAACTTTTACTTTCATTTTGATTACACAAAATACAAAAATAGATTTTAATATTGCTTAGACTAACTTTATTTTTTTTTGGCCTGGTAACTGCCCCCTTGTTCTTGGGTTCAATCCCTTACTTGCCCTACAAGTCAAAGAAAGTTATAAACATAGTAATTTCTATGGGAAGGATAACGATAGTCCCATTACAACCTAGGTTTTGTTTGGCAGCAATCATACTCTTTATTATCTCAGAATTCTTATCAAAGGGCGATTATCATCGATCCTATGACTAACTATGTGGCGCCTTGCCAAACACTAACACAAAGCCCCATGTCAGATTTCGGGGCACAAGGTAATGCCTCAAAATTTTGGCATGGTCTCCTCAATTTATGTTAGCATTCCAAGGTGTTCAACATGCACCTGATAAACGACATACATTATCCTGCATATAAACATACAAAATATAATATAAACGGAAGCCTGTATACATCTAATAGCGTACAATAGATAAGAGTACAGGAGGATAAACAAAATACAGGATTATACAAACATTCCTCATTCTAATCAAAGTCCTAACGCTCAATACAACATCTATAATACTCCTAGACAAATCGATACCACTAGGGGGTATAGCCCTAGTACTCACTAGATAACGGACTTTGGTAATCTATCTGACCTACTAGATAGTCCTCATTCATTTTCTACACCTGCCTCATCAAGCTCTAAATCTGAAATTAAAAAGTGGAGAAGGAAAAGGGTGAGTAACAATGGTTACCTAATAGGGAAGCAAACAATTTCTACTAATAACATCTCCTAATATGAACGAATAAACATATTTATTCATTTTAAAATATGCAAAGTTTTATAGAAGAAACTACAATTAACTGGTATATATAGCTAGGGATGAGCAACTAAATCTTTTAAAACTCACATTACATCAAGCAGTAGTATTCACTATAATATTTTCTTTTTATACAAATCTATTGATCAAATGGAAACATTAAACATGCAATTGATCAAATGGAAACATTAAACATGCATTTCAGTTTATATATCAAAATAAGGCAATAGATACATAATACACAATGGTGGAGTAGTGGAACTAGAAAGTTGGGATTCAAGACTGGATCGCTCCTAATCGAGACATGATGTTTCATAATAAAGTATTAGTTCCTGATTTTGTGGTTGATTATTGTTTACCACACTTACGAGACCATTTTTCTGTCTCAGGCTGGCCGTTTTATGTGACTGTAAGCAATGGGTCTCTTTTCGATGTGTCAAAACGTTCAATTACTAATGATCACTAACTAATCATCTTTATCTATACCTATCAGGCGTGCATATGATTCCCAAATATACAAAGCATTTGTATACGACCACCTTTATATTACAAGTTCACTGGTAAAGATAGAGAGGAATAACCCGAATTCCAGTTGTGACTCCACTTTCATACCCGTCCCATACCATGTATGAGTTTGGTGGTCCCTACCGTACATCCTAGGATAGTATACCACTCCGGATGATATGACGCACTATCCCTTCAGGCATTCACAAACTCTTTAATAGCTTACAAAACAGCTACATATATATATTATTTTCATTTGAAAACAAAAGAGAAATTAACAATATAAGGTTAAGAATAGATATTCAGTTTCCTACCATGCAATTGTGGCTACCCGGTCTAAAATAAATAATAGAATTTGGAGCCTTTGTGTCAACGAAGTTTAAATAAACATGCAACCAGTAATTATCCTTGGATATCCCTTCACCAACCTACACACAACACACAATATAAAATGCAAACATTATTCATTGGCCGTATTTCTTACCCGCAGCCATGTGTTAGCTCATGGAGCCTATCATGTGTAGAACTGCTACCACACCACTATCCCAACTGATCACGGGCCCAGTTTGGCAAGTGCACGGGGTGTAACATCCCATCTTTTCGGAGGTAAAATGCAGACATCACCCTTTGGGTGTGATTTTGACATTTTACTGTTTCATCCCATTTTTCCCTTTTTTTAATTTTCGTAGTTCTCAATCTTTCGAAAAAAATTCACTTTTTGATATTCATCAACTCAATATGAATTCACTGAATATTAAATCATTTTTTTAACTATGAAATTCATTTTTTTAATAACATTAAAAAAATACAAAACTTAGATAAAAATGAGGTCTCAGCATTGCACAAGACCCAACTGACGGAAATAACCTGGTGAAATATCCTACCCACGTATAATTATTATAAAATACAATTAAATATATCAAATATGTAAGTTCTGACGTGAATTTAAAATAACAAAAACAATTCTACAATATTTAAACCCAATACAAATTTATGATAAAAATCCTAAATGTAATTTTCACAATCTACAATATCAATAGAAATTTAGAGTCCTTACAATCTCTGTGCTAAAGAATTGAAGCGTGTGCATGAAAATCGAGATGATCATCATAGAAATTGAGACAAATCAAACTTTAAAGAAACTAATTTTTGAATCTGGCCTGGTAGTTTCGAAGATATCGATGTCATCGTCCTTTCTCCCTTCTACGGCGGAGGACGGTTTGGCCTTAAAACTGATAAAATTTAGGGTTGAAGTTTCGAAACTCCCGTATTATCAACGACTGATTTTGATAATACGGGAAGAGAAAGGCAAGAAAACGAAAGGAAATTAGGTGGGTTTTTTAGAGAACGAATCTGCGGACGATTTCCCCTTAAGTGTCGAAGGTCGAAGACGGATCGTTCGCGACGAATCGAAGGTTGAAAATTTGAAAAATAAACTAATTTAAAAAAAAAAACCACGACTGGTTTTGGACGAAATTAGATGATGAATAGTTTTTTGATTAAAATTTTTTTATTTATATAAGTATGGGACGAAATCGGTATTTTACCTATTGTTTCGTTCGAGGATAACTTGATCGTCCAGACTCCAAAAGTGATAAATGAATACTCTATTGTATCTAATTCTTCATTCTGAATCTAATGGTATGATAAAATTCTACAAATTATGTCACTAACAAATATTTACTTTTTGGCCCAGTGGGACTCCAAAATTGACGTCGTTTTCATTTTTGACGATAATTTGACTTTTTAGACTCTAAAAATGATAAGTAAATAGTCAATTTTTTATAATTTTTTATAATTTTTTATTACGAATCCAATGGTATAATCAAATTTTAAAAATTCTTACTCTAGAAAAAAGTCATTATTTTGGCCTGATCTAACTCAAAAATCATGGATTTTACAACTTTTCTGTTCAAACTCACACTCGAGTATGCTTACAGGCTAAAATATGTTTTTCGATCATTTTAAATCTAATGGTGAGGTCAAATTTCATTAAAAATGATCAGAAAAAGATCTTAAAGTTTTATCCAAAGTCCTATTTTTAGGATTTTCTCAAACATCCACTATTTATTTTTCTCGAGATACGAATCGAAAACTCGGGGTTTTACAAACTATTCCCCCTCAAATTGTATAAACAAACTCATCATTAGAAGGCATAATGACTGAGTTTTAAAAGAAACAATAACAAACCAGTCAACAACAAATACAGATCAACCAGAACCAATCCCAAATTAATCAAGCGAATGCACAAGTAATGTTCAAAGTTGAGGTTCAGTTAGGTCAGCTAGCTCTTTTTGTTGGGGAAAATATAAGGGGAAGTTTTCTAATCAAACAGTCCCAAATTTATGAGGACATGTTCAAAATGTCCCAAAAGGGAAATTCGAAATATCAAGTCAACCAGGTCCTTCTAATGACTTTGTCCAAGTAGTGGATATACTCAACTCTAGAAAATTGGTGAATAAACACGAACATGGATTCAACGAGTGGTACGAATCCCCAACAAAAAGTAAGGACTCTAATTCTAATGAGCCAGTAATAAACAAAGAGGACAAAAGGAAAAAAACATCTCCACTTCCTGATAAATAAGTAGTTATCCCTAGAGTCTCATTTCCACATAGGCCCACAAATAATAGAAAAGGGAAACAACTAGAAGAAATTTTAAAAGTGTTCAAGAATGATCAAATTAATATTCTCTTCTTAGACGCAATCCGACATATTCCCTCTTATGATGAATTTATGAAAGATCTCACCATTGTAAAGAGAAAAATCCTTATACCTAGAGAGGTTGTGATGACAACCCAATCTTCTTGTTTGATCCAATACACAATTATGCCTAAATTCGAGGACCAAGGTTATCTAATCACCATATCTATGCAGATTGGGATACTATGATTGAGAAATGTCACTTAGACCTAGGGGCTAATGTGAACCTTCTTCCATTATTTGTCTACAAATAACTAGGTTTGAGGAAACTCAAACCTACTGATATCACATTGAGTTCCACTAACAGATCGATTAAGATTCCCAAAAGAATTGTGGAAGATGTTATCATCAAAGTTAAGGACTTTTATTTCATCATTGACTTTGTGGTTTTTGACATAGAACCTGTCATCAACCCAAACAACCACATTCTTATCATCTTGGGCATCTCTTGGCAACATCTGATGCTGTTATCAAATATAAGAATGAGATCATGAGCTCAGTTTTTGGAGACATGAAGTTCAAAATAAATGTCTTCTATAGTAAGTTCCAATCCATAAGCATGGATAATTTGGAAGAGGCCAACATGATTGATACCTTGATCACCAGTATATTTAAAGAAGTTGAGAACATTGACTTGCTAGAAGAGTACTTAGGCTAATTTGGCATTGATTTTGATATGGAGAAATCGATAAGGAAAGTGAACTCCCACTTTGAATCTGTCCCTACAATGGATTTTCAAAAGTGACAACCAAAAGCCGAGAGTCTCCCCATTCCTTGATCTTCTATACCAGTTAAAGAGACTCCCAAACTTGGGCTAAAATAGTTGCCTAACACTTTGAAGTATGCGTTCTTTGGAAAGGTTGAAACCTTTCGAGATACCATATCTCCAAACTTAGAAAAGTCCCAAGAGAATCAATTACTTGATATTCTACGTGAACGCTATAGGTTGGACTATAACTAATATCAAAGGCATAAATCTCATTATTGTTATGCACTAGATACTCCTCGAGGAAAACTCCAAACCTTCGAGAGAACCACATAAATGACTGAGTGCAGCCTTACAAGATGTTGTTCTAGGGGAGGTCCTCAAATTATTAAATGCAGGTATTGTATACCCCATCACGGATAGTGAAAGCGCCCTCGGTCCGCGGGGTGTGCGGATCAGCTTTTGACTCGAGGTTTGGGAGTCGCCACCTAATTCTTTCAGCTGTGACTTTCTAATTGCTTATGTGCTTCCATAAGATTTGTTTTTAGTACCACCAGACTTTTAATGTGGATGTTAAAATTGTTTTCATATTGCATAGTTTGCCATAAGTGTTAATTTTTGTCTACACATTTGGTATGCTAGTTGATTTTCTAAATTCATTAAGCTTAAGCATGTATTATTTTAATTCATCTTTGGCCCCAAAAGTTGGTTCGTACGGTTGAAAGTTCGTCTAGCTCCAAAAGTCAGTTCGTGCAAGGGGGCTCTTTCTACCGAAGATGCTACTCTTGCTTCTACTCTTGACTTTCCCTAAATCATGAAAACATTCCATACAAAGCTGTTGCAATCATAAATTTTATTAGTCCACTTTAAAGCAATAAATTTATTATTTAGCTTTTAAACTTTGTATTTTGTAAATTTAATTTTTTTTATTCATACAATTACCAAAAAGTTAATGTTTATATTCTACTAAACCAACACATTTTAAATATTTTATATGATTATGTTGATGCTGCCTAGCTGTTATCACTACCCTGATATCTTGAGCACCTAGCTTCTCCTCTTTGACTTCTGCTACTAAAATTTCAATAGTTTCTCTGACAATGTTAATTTCAACATTCTCCCATCTCTCATAGTTGGAAGGTGTTAGGCACCAACCCTGTCCGGCAAACGCTGGTCTCTACTTTCTCCAAATAAAACTACATTGCTAAAAAGACCTAAATAATTAAAAAAAATTTACCTTTACGAACGCAACAGTTTTGTTCCTTCAGATCTGATAGAACAGCTCCTCATACAGCGCTCCTCGCTTCGTTCTGTCATCGGTTTCGCTTCAGATCTCCAAGTCAAAGTACCTCATTCTGAATTTTTCTGATTTGTTTATGAATTTCTAGGTGTTTTTGAATGATTTTTAGGTATTTTTGAGTTAAAGTTGGGGTATGGATGATAGGTAAGGAGTTAGGACTTCAAAATTAGGGTTTATGGGAGGTTAGGGAAGCTTTTTGACCTACTTTTCTTAGGGTTTATTTTTTCATACGAAAATAGGTTGTAGGGACCCTTATTTATAGATTTTTTAAGTACTTTTTAGATAGAGTTAGTGTTTAATTAGAATTACATTAGATAGAGTTAGTGTTTAATTAGAATTATTTTTAAATAGTTTTATAGTTTAATTAGAATTATTTTTAAATAGAGTTAGTGTTTAATTAGAATTACTTTAGACAATTTTAGAATTTAATTAGAATTCTATTAGATAGAGTTAGCGTTTAATTAGAATTACTTTTAGGGTTTTGACTTTTAGTCTTATTAGATTGACTTGACTTTAGGATTTTGACTTGAGTCTTACTTGATTGACTTTAATTTTAATTAGGATTTCACTTTACATCAATTAATATTTTAATTATTAATTTCAGAATTTTTAATTATTAAAATTGTGAAATTATCGTTTTGACTTTAGAGAGGCCTTTTTGCGTTTTAAATCGATTTTCGATGTTCCAGGATGTTTTGAAATCAATTTTTCGTAAGGAATTCGATGGGAATATTAGTTTGTGTCATTTATAAAAAAAATTTGTGAAATGGTTGTGAACTTTATGATGGGCATTTTCGTAATTTTGTCAAATTTTGTGAAAATTAAAAATGATTTATTTGATTTCGATTTGTTATTTTATGTGTTTGAAAGGATTTTCCTAAGTGTAATGTAGGCTCTAGGGATGTTTTAAGGTTAGGGCTATTTTGGTAATTTGATCATTTTTTAGTGATTTTTATCGTAAAGCTTCTTTTTATCTACAAGATGATGACTTCTATGTTTTTGGCGTTATATTTTCTTAGCGTAACGTAGTTTCTATAGTTTTGTTAATTTAAAATACCTCATCTGAATTTCTGAAACATATCTAGTAACAAATAAAGCATTGAAATAATCATCCATCATTAATAATCGTTGCAATCGGGTTGACGAGTTGATTAATCAGGCGAGTACAAAAATGGGATGTCTATAGATGCCCTTCTTTGGTAGAGGGTTGAAGCAAACTAGATAGCAGATCTATTTTGGTAGTTAGTGCGATATCCGAATGCCAAAGTTAGTGACAATTCATTTTGTAGCTTGATTTAGCAATTCATCAGGCCGTTCGGATCCTTGAGTGCGAGCTCTCCCCGAACTAAAATTTGTTAGGTCCTCAAGCGCGAGCTCTCATTAACGACGTCAGATCCTTGAATTTTAGAAAATTCTCCTCGACTAATGGAACAAATGTGCACGTGTGTATTTGAGATAAATCTCATGGGGTCTGAGTAAAAACTGAGCATAATTTGAGTATAAACTGAACAAAATCTGAGCATAAACTGAGCATAAACTGGGTATAAACTAAGTATAAATTGAGCATAATTCTGAGAAAACCCTCGGCGGTATCTGAGTATAATTCCGAGAAAACCCTTAGCGGTATCTAAGCATAATTCCAAGACACCGTCAGCGGCATCTGAGCATAATTTCGAGAAAATCCTCGGTGGCATCTGAGCATAATTTCGAGAAACCCTCAACGATATCTGAGTATAATTCTGAGAAAACCCTCAGCAACATCTGAGCATAATTCCAAGAAACCCTCGACGATATCTGAGCATAATTCTGAGAAAACCCTCGGCGGCATCTGAGCATAATTTCGAGAAACCCTCAGCGGTATCTGAGCATAATTCTGCGAAAACCCTCGACGGCATCTAAGCATAATTCCGAGAAACCCTCGGCAGTATTTGAGCATAATTCCGAGAAAACCCTCAGTAGCATCTGAGTATAATTTTGAAAAAACCCTCCGTAGCATCTGAGCATAATTTTGACAAAACCCTCGGCGGCATCTGGTTGAGTAAAACTAGGGAAGGAAGGAATGAATCTGGGAAATAATGATTGAAAATGAATTTAGAAAAGAGTGATTGAATCTGGGAATGAATAGATCTGGGAAAGAATTATTGAAAATGAATCTGGAAAAGAATGATTGAATCTGGGAGTGAATAGATCTGAGTAAGGATGATTGAATCTGTGAAAGAAATAATGCCCTATCTCCTATTCTAGGTGAATGGGTTATGAGTTAATCTCTGGACACAACTAAATGTGAGATCAGAAACGCTTCCGTTTGAACCTAAAGGTTTTTTTCAAAATTTTATGAATTTTAACTTTTTTTTAACCTCAAGGATTTAAAAAAAAAATGCTATCAAGAGGGTAACCTTAAATTAGGGGTTCCCATTATCTTTTAGGATTAACATTGATCATGCTTGAAATAAAAATACGCCTACTTTGACATGAAACATTGTATTGACTACATCTTGTTAAAAAAACGAAAAAAATGCCCCTAGTATAAGGGAGAAACTACATATCAGAGAAGAAAGAAAATGCCCCTTATATGAAGGTTTGAAATATTTGATTAGCACAAGCCAATAAAGATCTAACTTTTAATTTTATTGAAGATTTTGAGTCAGGCTCAAGAGAACAAAATATTTCCTTTTCAGACTCATTATAGAATTCACCCTTCTCCCCCTCGATTCACTTGGGGAAGTAAAAATTTTTAGATCAATTGTAGACAAGATACTCGTGACTTCTGAGTTTATGCCTGGTTTACATTAAGTGTTGAACTTGATTATTCGGACTTCAAATGTCTCGACTCAAACCTCTTGAGATTTTCTTCTATTTTTCTTTGTTGCTCTAACTTTTGCCTAAATCGCCTTTTCATATTTTTGATCTGGCGAGCTTACTCTAACTTTTGCCTAGATTGTCCTTTTAGGTTTTTGATCTAGCGAGCTTTTTCTTTTTTCTTTGTTCTGATTGTTGCCAAAGTCGTCCTTTCAGATTTACAACCTTGCAAGCTTGCCTTAATTTTTGCCTAAGTCGCCCTTTTCGGATTTTCAACTTAGCAAGCTTCATCATTTTTTTCATTCTTTTTCTTCCTTTCTAAACTTCTAGAGTTACTGTATGATCATGCTTTACTACCTTCCTTGACTTTTTCACATAGTACTTAGGAAGACTTTCAGGTAGGCTTAGGACTAGGCATAAAAAGAAAGGAATTTTGAGGCTCAAAAACCCGAATGCCCCTTGTGTAGCATTTTTTCTTTTTATTTGAACTTTCTTCCCTATTTGATAATATTTTTTTTATTTTTATATTTTTTTTGTAAGGAAATTTATATTTTTTTATTTTGATGTGGTCAGGCCTAAAGTAACTTCTCAGGTTGCCTACGTACCCCAGACTTTTGGGATCAGACCAAAAACGTAGTTCGAATTTTTCCCTTCCCTAGGTTCGGTGATCAGGATAAGAAAGAAAAGGTATATATATATATATATATATTTTTTTTTTTTTTTTGAAAAGGCTACAAAGGACTTGAGAAAAGATATATTGAATTGGGTAATAGGAGAATTGATTCGACCAAAGATGGCCTCCTTAAATGTAGTACCGTTTGATTTGGTCAAGGTTGGTTGGTTATAGTAATTCACTTCCATCATGATCTTGAAGTCTGACAGCTTTTCCTGGTAATATTTCCTTGATGATGAACGAACCTCCCTAATTTGGTTTGAACTTCCCTTTAGGGTCAAATATAGGTGCCCGATTCTTTTTGAGTACCAAATCTTTGACTTGTAAATTATGGGCCTTGATCTTTTTGTCAAATGCACGAGTGACTCTTATTTGATAAGTCTGCATGTGGTATAGAGCTCTTAGTCATTTTTCTTTGAACAAATTTAATTCTTCATACCGTTGACATACCCAATCTGCTTCTGAAAACTGACTTTCCAACAAGACCCTGAGAGACGAAATTTCCATTTCGACTAGCAAGACTGTAGACACCCCATTATTGCATCTGCCTAATTCGACAATTCGTCACCCGATTTTGGTGGATTCCTAATGATGAATATAAAATAACTTGAAGGCTTGTGAGTACTGCTTGATTCGTTCCGTTTCTAGTCTTTTCATCCCTCCAACTCGTCACTATTCGACCTAGAAATTTACGCACGCTTAGGATCGCTACATCTTACACCCGACTTAGCAAGCACGTACGCATAGGTTCGCTACACAGTTTGATAACTTAGAGACCTCTCTAGACTAAGAAAATATGGATTTGAGACTTTGAAATAATCACACAAGGACTAAAAGAAACCTCACGCTGAAATCCCTAAAAATCTATAAAAATTACAAAAATGATGAAAATACCCTTCATAAATTTTGGATGTCCAAAAAGTCTCAAAAGTACCTCCATTGCACTCAGAACGTGATTTCGAGTCTAACGGAACCCAAATTAATGAAAATAGAGAAGTTTGAGAAAAATCTTTAAAAATCGCCAAATAACGAAAATACCCCTCATAAATTTTGGATGTCCGAAAAATCTCGAAAGTACCTCCATTGCACTTAGAATGTGATTTCGAGTCTAACGGGACCCAAATCGATGAAAACAGATAAATTCAAGAAAAATCGTCAAAAATCGTAAAAATGACCAAAATGCCCCTTAACATCTAACTCTAACATAGAGACCTTGATCCCTAGGAAAATAAAATTCAAATAAAAAAAATTAAATCAAAATAAAATTCAAATTGAAAATTAAATTAAAATCCAAAATTTAAAATCGTATAATCAAATTAAATTTCAATACAAAATAAAAATTACATTTAAATTAAAAATCAAGAAACCGATTAAAATACAAAATCAAAATCAAAATCAAATTGAAAATCAAGTTAAAAATCATTCAATCAATTAAAAGCAAAATTGAATTAAAATTTTAAATCAATCAACCAAATCGACAAACTAAAAATGTAATTAACAAATTAAAATCCATTCGATCACATTGAAATCGAAATCCAATCAACCAACCAATTAAAAAATTAAAATCAAATGAAATTTCAAATTAAAACGCAAATTAATCAACCCGTTCAACATTTAAATTAAAAAATTAAACTCAAAGCAAACAATTATCGAACCAAATTGGAATTAAACCAAGCTAAATTGAAATCAAAAAAATTGACAAATTCAAAATTCAAACTCAAATAAACTCATCAACCAATCACAACTCAACGACGGTGAACTATCGTAGTACGAGTAACGTGGGATCACCATCCCATTCTCCTAATAATATAAAAATAAAAATAAAAAAATAAAAACAAACAAAGAAAAAAAAAACGTGGAGCTCTTTTCTCCAATTCCTTCTTCTCCACCTTCTCCAACTCCTTCAATAACCATCCACATTCTTCACTCATCTCTCCCATGTCCACTCTCCCATCTCTCCCATTTCTCCCATCTCTCCCTTTCTCACGATTTTTGGGGAGAACCACTATAAAAAGAAAAGGCAAGGGACCATTGAAGGGGACTTGAGTCACATTTCTTTACTACCCTCCATAACCAAAAAACCTACAACTTTCCATCTTCTTCCTCCCCCATTAAAAATTCAGCAACCTCCCCATTAAAAAAACTCTTCAACTTTCCATCTTCTTCCTCCCCCATTAAAAATTTAGCAACCTCCCCATTAAAAACTCTTCAACTTTCCATCTTCTTCCACCCCATTAAAAATTCTGCAACTTTCCATCTTCTTCCTCCCCATTAAAAAAATCTGCAACTTTTTCATCTCCATTACAGCCACACCTTCATTATATTCCACCAATTAAAGCTCCAATTTCATCTATCTTGCTGTCCATTTTTGTATCTCCATTAATCCTATAAATTCTGTCCAATACTCTTTCGCTTCATAAAAAAAAATAATAGCAATTTCTCTCTTTCTTTGGCAACGCTCCTTCTTTGATTTATTGGACCCCCCACAATGGTCATCATCTCCTCCTATTCCAACATCATTGGGCGTCACAAGCTTTTCAATTTATTTTTGAAGGAATCCACGCATCCAAAATTATTTGGTTAAGGTAAGTTATTTTATTTATTCATTTGTTTATTTTTTTATTTTTTTATTTTTTTATTTTTAGTTTATTTTTATTATTATTGATTCTTTATTTCACATTTTTATGCATTCGAATTAATCCGTTGATTTTGGGGGCATACGTGGTATTAATGGCAACCTTTAATTTTTAAAAATTAGTGGATCAATTCAACCATTTTTGTTGATAGATTGATTAGGCCAACTCCTTATTTTCAAGTTAGTGGACCGGTTCATTGATTGTTGATGTCTATTGAGTCGACTCGCTGATTTTTGGGGACATTGAGAATTTGAATCGAATTTTTTAAAAATTAGGCACGTGGGTTAAATCACTGATTTAATACACGTGGTGATTCTGAAAAAAATTGTGATTCTTATGATATAAAAATTGCAAGTCGACTCGCTGATTTTGGAGACATTGAGAATTCGAATCGAATTTTTTAAAAATTAGGCACGTGGGTTAAATCACTAATTTAATACACGTGGCGATTCCGAAAAAAAAATTATGATTCTTATGATTAACAAATTGCGAGTCGACTTGCTGATTTTTGGGGACATTGAAAATTTGAATCGATTTTATTTTAAAATTAGGCACATGGTTAACTCACTGATTTAATACATGTGGCAACTCAAAATTTGTGAGTTAACCCACTGATTTTAGGACACGTGGCAACTCAAAATTTGTGAGTTAACCCACTGTTTTAGGACACGTGGCAACTCAAAATTTGTGAGTTAACACACGTGGCAACTCAAAATTTGTGTGTTAACCCACTGATTTTAGGACACGTGGCAACTCAAAATTTGTGAGTTAACCCACTGATTTTAGGACACGTGGAAACTCAAAAATCGTATTTCCTTGATTAATAATTTGTGAGTTAAGCCACTGATTTTATGCACGTGATAATTTAAAAATCGAATCCTTTTGAATAAATGTGTGAGTTAACTCACTAATTTCGATGCACGTGACAAATAAAAAAAATTTCTTCAATCAAAATTATCGAGTTGAATCACTGAGTTTGTGTACATTGAAATCTAAAGCTGAATTTTCTCACGAAATGGACGCATGAGTTGATTCATTGATTTTTTGTATGCATTGAATATTTTAAATTGAGATTTCCTATAAAATCGGGCATGTGAGTTAACTCATTCATTTTAATACACGTGAAATTTCAAAAATCAAGATTTTAAATTTATGGATTCAAAAACTCACTAATTTAATGCACGTAACGGTTCAAAAATCGAATCTCTTTGATACAATATCGTCAATGAGCCAATTCACTAATCTTATATACACGGCATTGAAAATCAATTTCATATTGTTCAAAATATGATCAAATTGATCCATTAATTTTTGGTGCCATGTATGCTTCATTAAATCATGTAATTATTTTAACCGTAGGATTTGTTTAGTAAATCCGATGCAATTTGATGATGATTGGACCCTAGTTTGATTTTTAGTCTTTGAATGTTGATCGTAGAATATTTTTGGATCGTAGTAGAGACTGATCATCTTGATCAGGCAGGTTCGGTGCCTAACACCTTCCGAAATCTGTAACCTGACCCCTTACCCATCTCTCTGATCCATGGATCGACCCATATCCATTTGGAGTTAATTTTGGTTCCTAGACCTAAACTAGGTGGTGACTCTCTATTCTTTTAAAAATCCCCGAGATACGTAGATCGGACCCCTAATCTGTTATTTAACGGGACGGTCGCGGGGTCGAGGCGATTTCAAGACTGCTTCCATGCCATACACTAATGAGTAGGGAGTAGCTCCAATAGAGGATTGAATTGAAGTTCGGTATGCCCACAGTGCAAATGATAATTTTTCTGATCAATCTCGATGTGATTGACACATTTTCCTGATGATTGTCCTCAAATTCTTATTGGCCACTTCAACTGCTCCATTGGTTTGAGGACGGTAAGGAGATGATTTATGGTGCGAGATTTTGAACTTTGAACATAGTGTAATAACTTTGACTTTAAAGTGTGATCCATTATCAGAAATCAATTTCGAATGTATCCTGTACCGACTTATGATGTTTGTTTGGATAAACTTTGTGGCTCGAGATGTAGTGAGGACAGCATAGGAGGCAGCTTCGACCCACTTAGTAAAATAATCGATAACAACTAAAATGTCTTCATTCCCGTTTGATGCTTTAGGCGATATTTTACCAATAATGTCAATTCCCCAAACTGAGAATGGCCATGGTGAAGTCAGACCAACTAATTGAGAAGGTGGCATATGTATGAGATTTGCATGTATTTAGCATTTGTGACAGGTTTTGACCATATGATGACAATATGTTTCCATCGTGGGCCAGTAATACCCTTGTCTCATAATTTTCTTGGCTAACATTTTCCCACTCATGCGAGGACCACAATCCCCTGAATGTAATTCAACCATTATCTATTTAGCTTGATCCTCATCAACACATGAAAAATGAATCCCATCATAAGACCTTTTGTATAAACTTCCTACGCACAAGATGAATTGAGATGCTAATCTTAGTAGGGTTTGTCGTTCCTTCCTCGATGCTTCTTCGGGGAATTCTTGTTTTTCCAACACTCTTTTTATATCTGTATACCATGATTTTCCATCTGGTAGTCGAGTAGTAACGTTGATCTGATAGTAATATGCAAACTTGTCTTTGACTTCGATGGTGATTGGCCACTATTCTATGCCAGGGGGCAAATGGATCATTGAAGAGAGAGTGACTAACCCGTCAGCAAATCTATTATCTTCCCTTGACAAGTGCTGAAACAGAATAACTTTAAACTTACTCACTAAGTTAACAGATACTCATGATAAGACTTCAACTTTTCAATCCTAGTTTCCATTCTTCCAATGACTGATATATGACTAAGGCTGAATCCTCAAATACTTCAATTTCTATAATGCCCAGACTCCAAGCAGCTTTAAACCCAACGATACATGCCTCATATTCTATTGTATTATTGGTGTTAGAAAAGGCTAACTTAATAGCGATCGAAATGTGGCATCCTTTCGGAGAAAACAGGACTGTCCCTATTCCATACCCATTCTGATTAGCTGCTCCATCAAAGTACAGCTGCCATGTCTGATTCTACGACTCTTTTTGAACATGCAAGATATTCTCATCTGGGAACTAGTCAACAGGCTTTATTCCTTCTACTACTGGGTGATCTGTCAAGTATTCTGCCACAGCACTCCTCTTGAGAGATTTCTGTGTAACATGCGTGATGTCAAATTCTGATAATAACAATAATCATCGTACGGTTCTCCCTGTCAGTGTCGATTTCTCGAAAAGATACTTGAGAAGATCCATCCGAGAAAACAAGATAATTGAATGAGATAGCATATAATGCCAGAGTCTCTAAGTATTCCATACCAGTGCTAAGCAAGTTTTTAGAGGGTTGAATACTTTTGTTCATACTCTAACATCTTTTTACTGATATAGTAGATAACCCTTTCTTTACGGTTACCTTTGTCATACTGTGCAAGCATGCATCCCATAGCTTCTTTTGTGACTGACAGATAAAGAAGAAGTGGTTCACCCGGTGTAGGTGGAACCAAAATAGGCGGGTTCAAGAGATATTCCTTGACTTGATCGAAAACCTTTTGACATTGTTCATTCCAAACTGTTGGTTAATTTTTCTTGAGAAGCTTGAAAATAGGTTCGCAGACATTGGTGAGTTGAGCGATGAATCTGATTACATACTGAATTCTGCCTAAAAAATCTTGAATATGCTTTTCAGTCTCAGGCGGATGCATTTCTTTGATAGCTTTAATCTTCACAAGGTCTACTTCGATCCCTCTTTGATTGACCACAAATCCCAATAATTTTCTAGAAGTTATTCCAAATACAAATTTATGCAGGTTGAGTCGGAGTTGGTATTTTTGAATCCTTGTGAGAAACTTTTCTAGTACAACAACGTGCCCCAGTCGTTCCTTAGATTTGACTATCATATCATCTACATAGGCTTCGACTTCCTTGTGTACATGTTATGCAATAAAGTCGTGGCTGCTCTTTAATAAGTGCCTCCAGCGTTCTTTAAACCAAAAGGCATAACCTTATTGCAAAAGGTTCCCCACTGTGTGATGAACGAAGTTTTTTGTATATCCCGAGAATTCATTTTTATTTGATTGTACCCTGAAAAATCATCCATGAAGGACAACAAAGCGTGCCTTGCCGTACTGTCTACTAGAACATCTATGTGTGGTAAAGGAAAACTGTCTTTTGGACTCGCTTTGTTTAGGTCTCTAAAGTCTACACACATTGTGACTTTTCCATCCTTTTTAGGCATTGGGACGACATTAGCAATCCACTCAGGATATTCTATTATTTCTAAAAATCCAGCGTTAATCTGCTTTGTCACTTCTTCTTTAATCTTTAGAGTCCATTCCGGCTTCATAAGTCGAAGTTTCTGTTTGATTAGTCGAGCATCAGGATATAATGAAATCCGATGTTGAACAACTCCCGACATATCCTTGTAAGACCACGTGAACATGTCTTTGAACTTTCTGAGCAATTCTACTATCCCTTTGCATTCATCGGGGGATAAGGTGATCCCAATCTAAATCTTTTGAGTACTTTCTTTTGTTCCGAGGTTAATAACCTTTACTTTCTCTATTAGAGGTTGAGCCCGACGTTTATTTTCTTGTTCAAGTAATTTGATTATTTCAAGGGGAGGTTCTTCGTCAGATGATTCTCCTTCCGAAGCTAGATTATTAGTTAAATTATCATTGCGCTCAAGGTAATCAAAAATTTCTTTCATTTCATTAAAAAAAGATGGGGTAACAGGACTCATTGCAGACTTAATAGATTCACTTGACTCAGCAGGAAAAATAGACTCACTAGAAATAACAAACTCACTTGACTTAGCGAAAACAACTAACTTACTTGACTCAATAGAAATAAAGGACTCATCTGACACGTCAGACTGAACATGACTAATAGGACTAACAAACCCAGTCTTGACGTGTAGCACAAGACTAATTACATGATAATTAGAAAAAAAACCTGACCACGGGTTTGATTACAGACTAAGGATTTGGGATCCCCTTCTCAACTGACAACACTAGGACACTGTTATCTTCAATGAATAACTAATCAATATTGAGGGAGTCTAGATTGAGTTTCCAGTCTTTAGCTTCCTTTTCTTCAGCTTCTGTGCTTGCTTTCTTTTCACGGCAATCCATATCGAAGAAGATTTCAAATCCCGACAGACGAGTACCTGTGTGATCAATTAATGGCTTTGGGAACCCACAATAACGGAAGTCTTCTCCTTCTTTCATGAAATATCCTTTAAGGGTCTTACGATAAGACTTCATTTTAATCAAATCTGTGATGCGCCCTTGCCTTGTCCCGCTTTGTCTTCTAGTATTGAAACAATCTTCCTTAGTAGGCTTATATCCTAGACCGAATGTGCCAATGACTTCTTTAATTACTAGTACCTTTGTAATACCTTGTTGCTTGCGACCTAAGCTCATACCAGGAAAAATCTCCATTTTCTGAATATATTGGCCATGTAGCAGTTAGAGATGTTCTCAATAGGAAAATATTCTTTTACCGAGTGATCCCATTGGTTTAGGCATATCTTTTCGAATTCAAACCCACTGAGCTCTACCCCCTGTTGTTCTGGTTGAATCTCAAGTAACGGTTCATTCTTTGCTTATGTACTGTTCACAATCCCACAATCTCAGTATCTCCATAAAGGGTAATTACTAATCCATCTTTGATAAATTTAAATTTCTGGTGTAGCGTGGAAGGTATGGCTTTGATCTGGTGTAACCATGGTCTCCCTAACAACAAATTGAAAGAGGATTGGATATCAATAACCTGAAATTCCATAGGAAATTTAGCTATACCTTGTGGACAATCGAAGGTGCAAAATTCCCAATACATCCCTTTTGGTGTTATCATAGGCCTTGCACCTTGATTAGTGGGCTTGAGATCTTCAACCTTAAACCCAAGGCAGGTAGTAGTCTTTAAAGGGTAAAAATTCAGTGTACTCCCATTACCAATCAAAATCAGAGGTACCCTCATCCCATTACAATTTTTAATGATGTGCAATAGCTTAGTGTGGCTTGCTCCCTCTTTTGGGGGAATTGAATTGAAGAAGGATAGGATATTCTTTACGTAAGTTGCCCCTACTATACTGGCCAGTTGATCTGGAGAAGTATCAAGAAAGACTTGGGTTGTACTTAATGCTTTGAGAACGACTTCTCTATGAGTAGTGGAAGCCATGAGTAAATCCCAAACTGAGATGTTGGCCCTTGATTTCTTCAACTACTTGATCACAGAGTTATCTTCTTCGATATTTTCTTTGATAGGATCTTCTCTTTCTTTTCTTGTCAAGGCTGTAAGGTTATCAACATAGAGTTCTTGTGGCTTAAAAACTCTTCTTCCTCGAATCATATGTCTAACTTCATCACAAGAGAGAGAAAAAGGCTCATCTTCTTCAATCAACAAGTATGGATCTTCATCTGTCAAGGAGACAAGACTCTCTAGGTAATTTGAGGCAAAAGATAACTATTGAATGCAGGGCTACTGTAATGAGGTGGGGATAGACAATACGTTTCATCTGAGGCTAGATCAAATGGTTCATAGTTTGTGCTGAGAACCTCATCAATGAAAGCTATCCTGGCAAGGGAGTAACTAGGCGGTTTGACTTGGATTGGATGGATGAGAGAGACGAGATCAAATAGTAATGGGGTGTGGGAAACCATGTTCAAGATTGGTGGAAGTTGATTGGTAGGTAGTGGATTAGTAGTGACATTTGGTGATGTTGGGCTAGGGATTGTGACATTTTTGTTGTCAATAAAGTTTTGAATGGCATGGCGCAAGGTGATACATCGATCAGTGTGATGGCCAGAGTTTTGATGGAACTCGCAGAACAAGTTAGAGTTGAGTGCAGCTAGCAAGGGATTTGGTAAAGGTCAGGGTTGGATAAGGATGAGAAGCCCTTTTTTCATCAATTTGTGAAGAGCTACAATGAGACTCATCCCTAGATTGTTAAACTAACGTGGAGTTCGAGGTTGACTTGGGTGAACCTGGTTATTAATCCAAGTTGGGGGTTGAACTGGGGTAGCTGACGTGTTGGCTATGTAAACTTGGTTGGTACTAGGTTTGGGAACATAGGATTTCTTAGACTTATTATCTTAGGGGTTAGAAATAACCCAGAGGCAAACGCATCCTCGAGTTGGCTTCCAGTTTGTAATAGGGATTCAAAGGTAGAAAGATATTGAGCAACCAAGTGTTGAACATATCCTTGTGTAAGGTTTTTCAAGATAATTGCCACTTGTTCCTTCTTTGAGGGTCTATCCCACATTTGGACAGCCTTAGCCCTCCAGCGACCATTGAAATCAATGAATGTTTTCTCATTTTTCTATTTAGTTGACTCCAAATCCCTTCTTGAAGTCTTAATCTCGGTACTATATTTATACTAATGCCAGAAAGCTTTTGACATATTCTCTCATATACCTACTATAGTTGGATCTTGAGACATCAACCATCGTAGAGCGGATCCGGATATAGTTCGCTGAAATAGTAATGTCATTTGTTCATCACTAAGCCCCATAGTGCGCATGTTAGTAAAATACACTTTAAGATGTGTTTTTGTACAACCTACCCCACTGAACTTGTCCATTTTAGGCATCACAAACTTCTTAGGCAAATGAATTCTAGGGATACGGTTCAGAGCTTCAATGCCTGCAGCAATTTCATCGATACCCTTTATACTCTTCATAACTGACTCTAACTGAGACATTTTGTTAGCTAACACCGGATTTTCATCAAAATATTCTTCATCTCCGTCAAGCTCGAAGACCTCATGTGCACGTCTCGCTGCATTTTCTTTTACCCTTTTTCCTTTTAGATCATCAAGGGGATTGCCCGTTAATTTTGAAATATGTTCTAAGACTTTCACTTTGCCTCTTATATTGTTGAATCAATAGCAAAGGCTGCCAAAATCTTACGGATCTCTGTAAGCTCAGACTCTAAAGCCATTTCTGCCTATTGACTTGGTACTGACATTCGCTCTAACCGATTCGACTTACGACTCCAACTAGGAGGTGGACGTTGGAGTTTGGGCGTAATGATAAACCTATATGACCCTATCAAAGGTAGATTTAATCAATTTCAATGTTATCCCCTTGATAACATTTTAATGAGTCATTTTATTGAAGTTTGTGCACCAATCCATTAAATAATCCATTCGCGCAATGATCATTCAAAAGGGAAGTAAATGTTTATTCAAAAGAAAAATAGCTTTATTGAAAATGATTGACAAAGAAACGTAACAAATTTGACTTAAATTATTTTTTACATGGACGCTTGGCTTTGTCTTGATGGTCATCAAGATTACTATCAGGCTTGATCCTTTTGGCTCTAACAACTGGTTCTTTGAATTCTGTTGGTCCATCTAGATACCTTAAGATGCGTTTGTTCCAAACCTTCTCAATGAGATACACTAACTTTTCAGTCAATGGCTCGGGAGGGAAGAAAGCTTTGTGCTGAGGTAAAGATAACTCTATGGGTACGTCATACTGCTCTGGGATCAATGCAGGTTAGTAGAAAGATATTTCTTCTAGTTTGAACAAACGAATATAATAGGATCCCTTGGTTCCTAGAACAGGGGGATCAGTCATCCACCAAGGGCACCTTAAACAGACATGACGAGTAAGGTGAGAATCTAACCATTTGCTCCAAGCTTTGACTGAGTTGTGATGCACTAACAGGTTTCTTTTGGAAAAGTGTTCTGGCCCATACTCGAGGTTTAAAGGGACATCTACAATTTTTAGACTATCACAGCCACATATAAAGTAGGTGTGGGCTTCCTTTGAAACTTTTCCTCTCACCATTCTTTATGGCATTTAGACCTGAGAAGGTTTCAGTTAGGATAAGAGGTACAGGGTTGGCTTTCCTTGAGAGTTGGGAGACTATGTCTATGAAGGACTCAGGGACAGTTTGACCATCACTTTTGGAGGTTAGTATGTATTCGGCTAAGATTCCTAAGCACAGACGGTTATCTCTAGTGGCTCGCCAAGCTTCTGGTTTTACATTGACGGGATGACTGTAGGAGCGATACGGGCCCAGTAAAGGTACGAAGTCCAATCTCCAATTATGGACTAGGGCCTTGGCTTCTTCTTTTGAAATGTTCAATCCCATGGCGAGGTCACCAGAATATCCTATCTTCAATGAGGGCCTGACTAAAGGTCCTGAAGCAGATATCCCCATGATGCCACAATAGTCCTCATGAGTGGGGCACAAGTGCATATGCCCAATATGGAATATGTGAAGGTTCCAGCGCTTACCCATAGGACGCAACAAGTTTCAATCTATTTCAAACTCGTGGAAGTAGAGAACACATCTCAGCATGAATTTCCCAAAGTTGATCTTCTCTACAGGGTGCATCCCAATGACAATTGTTTTGACTAACTGGTCGATCGAGTTATTGCCTGTGGCTAGCATCCTGGTATGACACAAAAAGGTATTTTAGTACACTTCCAAGGTCCATGTAAAATATCAATTACTTTTTCTCTTGTTCTTATGTAAAATATTTTCTGGAAAATACTTTTTTTTGGAAAATATTTTTTCTAGAGAATACTTCTTTTGAAAAATACTTTTTCTGGAAAATACTTTCCTTTTGTAAACTATTTTTCCCCTTTGAAAATGGGTTGAAACCCAAATTTAGAAAAGAATTTGATTTCCATTTTGATTTAAATGGCTCAGCCCATTATGATTGTTGGGTCGAGATGGATTGGGTCATTATGAATTATTGCAACAAATAGATTCTTTATTAGGTCGGTGCACCCATTTTAATCAGGTAAAATAAAAACTTTAATCTTTGAGGACAACCATACGTTCTGATCTCATCATTTACATACATCTATCATTCACAAAGTCCCATTCAATAAACAACTTGGGAACACCTACGATAAGTTCGAGTCGTGACGTACAGGGGAGGTTTCTAGACTCTAAGCTTACTATGTACAATGCATTTTTATCTAGCTACCCTTGCTCAAATACACCTATATACCTCTCGAGCGTACTCAATCAGACGGTACGTGGTGGCCTGGTTTGATATACCGCATAGGTGATAATCTAAAACTTCAACTCATTTCTTTGAAGTCAAAAACAGCCTGTTTAATCCCCAAATTAGATATGGCACCCGATGCTTGAGCAAAAGTACTCTTAAGTCACCTCTTTTCTAGAATAGACATAGTCTATCCTCCTAATATCATAGTACATTGGTGCAGGATCTCGCTTAGGCACTGGTTTTGACCAAGAAGTGCAACTGATGTACTTAGACCATCTTTGATATACCTATGGGTACGAGTCAAGAATTGTAGCTTCCATAAATGGTTTGGCATCTCATAAAGGGACTGACCACGTACTAGTACTACATTGGCAAACGAGACATGTGACCGTGTGGCTCAGGTCACTCCAGCCTGGACACATCGATATACCTTTCAGAGTCACCTGATCAGATGGTACTGATGCCCCATGTAGACATGAGAATGTTCATCCTTGAACCTCAATACTACGTTGTTTGGAGTCACCACCATTCTTTTTTAGAAATGGGTGTAAATGGGCACCCGAATCAATTCTTTTGAAAACCATTTTTTCATGACATTATAGTGACTCTCAATCATGGAAAAGGTATGGTCTACCTAAGATCTAGGTAAGGGGATTTGGTTAGAGAATGGGGAAGGTGTTAAGCACCCCATTCTCTCCACCTAAGGTGGTTACCTTTGAATTTGGCCATTTTTGAAAAAGATTAGCATAACAAGTAAAATTCATGGGATGCATGAAGTGGGTGGGTGCACATGGTGTGTATGTACCTCTTTGGAAGAGGATTTGATGTTGGTGTTGACATAAGAAATATCTTATGGTAAGAAGATATTCTATGGAGTCAACACACTTTTGCATGAGTTGAGATGTTGGTTTAGGATTTTAGAGAAGTTCCATGAATGGAGTTCTCTTAGATCTATAACCTTAATGCATGCATGCTTAGCTAGAAACTTAGTGTTTTAACCCCATCAAGAGAGTTACACGTTTCTTCATCATAGCCTAACATGTGTGATGTTGTGCATAGTATACATTATGATGCATGATATGAGAATGGGTTAAAAAGGGCTTCAACCTCTATCCTTTCAACCAAATTGCCTCAAGCATTCCATGCCCAAGGTTGAGGTTCAATCTACTCGGGATGAAGGAGGGTTCTTCATTACATCCTAAAGGCTTCAAAAAATAAAAAAGAGAGGGATAGAAAAAGAAGATGCAAGTTAAAAGATAAATAAATAATTATTGTCTCATCTTGTCCCTTTTGGAAATCTTGAAATAACTTGAGCTTGAGTAATGAACTTGAGAGTTGAAGGATGTAGTTGAGGGTTGAGAGAGTTGAAGGTTGAGAGATGAGTAGAGTTGAAAGTTAAGAGATGAGAGATGAGTAGAGATTTTGGTAGAGTTTCAGGTTGAAAGATGGGGGCTTGAGAGCATGAATTGTTCATAGAAAATGAGGGTATTTATAGAGTTTTTGAAGAACTTTTCGGGATAAAGTGGTCTAACCCAAAAAATAAAGAAAATGGACATGAGGTTTATGTTATTTCTTTTTGAATTTTTCATATGTATGAGGGTAAAGATGACATTTGTGAAGAAATCCTAAAAGCATTCTTTGATCTTTGGTTTTTTGATAAATAGAGGTGAGAGAACAAAAAGTACTTTTAGGAGGGTGAATAAGGGAGTGACATATGTAAAGGTGGAGTGGTAGGTAAAAAGTAGACTCTAATTCCTTTGTAAATAACACATAAAGCAAGGGTGGAAGTATATTTTTAAAATGGACCAATGGGAGAATAAAAGTACTTTTGGGAGGGTGAGTAGGAGAATGACATGTGTAAAGGTGAAGTGGTAGGTGAAAAGTAAACCTTGGTTCATTTGTAAATAGCACACAAAGCAAGGGTGGAAATATATTGTTGAAATGGAGTAATGGGAGAACTCCATTTATGTACTTTAAGATTCTCACCTTTTGGGGGTATGATTGAAAATTCTCTCAACTTTATAGATTATTACCAAAGACCAAAGTATCTTTTTAATTTGACTAAGCTTTTTGGAAAGGGCATTTTGAGATTTTCAAAAGAAAGAGTTGACTCACCAATTAGATAATACATTGGGTATTGAGGGCTTATGAGAGATCAACATGTGCATCTTTTAGGAGGTGTGAGATAATAGACTTGGTGTTAGGCTTAGAATGGATTTGGTTTTGGGCTTAGGTTGGATTAGGAAATGGATTTAGGATATGGATATGGATTTGAATTTGGATTTAGGATATGGACTTGGATTTTGGAGTTGGGTTAGGTTGGAGAATGGACATAGGTTCGGATCGGATCATGGAAGTAAGTAGAATTAGCTTGGATTAGGGACAAGGTATGGGTATGTAAAATGATATAAGATAATGCATGTATGCATGTATACATGAATAATGTTGCCAAGTGGCAATGCGGGCCCATTGAGAGGCTTGAGTTCTAAATCGGAATCAATTCGAGGAAATTTGGATTTTTCTAACGGGTTCGTACAAATTGGGGTGTCTACAGCTGTCCCTCTTTGCAAGAGTTGCTTGCAAAGTACTGCAAATAATGAACTAGACCCTTTATTTGCACGAATTCGAAATAGTTTGTTACATGATGAAAAAACGTCAGATGGATTGAGGCATTTTGTAAGATGTGGCTACCCAAACACAGGGTCTGACAGGGTTAACGTTTTTGAAACCCATAATTTCGTGGCACGGAACTCGTTTGAAATCTTGGATTGATTTTTTTATTTTTTTTGAAAGTGATCGACGTTTTAAACTATGCACTGCAATTTTGAGATATTTTTTCCTCTTTTCCTCGTCGGTTTTGAATTTTGAACTTAGTTTCCCCTTCATGGAAGTTATAGGATCAACTTGAAAGAGCTTAGCGTAGCGTGACCGTCTTTGAGAGAGACTTGCATAATGGTATGATATTTTGAGTATTTGATGTGTCATCATGCCTCGGATATGGAGAAAATCATTGTTGACCAAGCTGTTCAGATCAAAGTCTTAGAGGATGACTTGATGCCTACTACGCTTCTCAGGAAAATGCTTGAGTGGCTCTTCGCCCGTTATTCCTTCTTGTACCCTACTTTTAATGAGAATGATGTAACACTATTTGAAATGAATGAAATAGTTTTTTTACGTAGTGGCCTCAGATATATCTATTATTTTCGAAAACTCTTGATTTTAAGAAAAATCCTAGATTCTTCGTCATAGGCCAAAAATAGTAGTTTTGATGATGCGTTTTTTTGTTTTAGGTTGTAAAAGATTGCCTTTGTCGAATAATCTGTGACAGACTGTGTTTGAAAACTCTGAAAGTTAACGATCATGGTGCCTTTGCCAAATGTCGATGATACAACTGTCAACTAATCCTTAGCCTCTTTAGAGTCATCCCCGAGACTGAGAATTTTGACTGAATTATCTTAGTTGCATCTGTTGGAACGTTGAGGACTTCGAGTTTTTTGCGGTTTACAGTTTATACATTTGCAGGCCAAGAGTTGTTTTTTTTTTTTTTTCATTTTTGCCCCTGGCACCAGTTACGATTTTCACTAGACCCGATTTCCACATTTTTACGCATCGACGCCCTTTTTGGGTTTTCATCGTGCCGGTGGTTTTGATCTTGCCATAGACTAAACTCACGGTGCCCTGACGGGTTTTCACCATGCCCTTTCAGTCTATGCTTGCTTTATAGATTTTCACTTTGAATACCTCATTGATTTCTTTGTGCCCCTCGTGGCTTGGTGACTCAAGTTGAGCTACGAGATCGAACACTCTACTGTTCTAGTGGCGCTCTTTCTTGAGTAACAAATCTGGACTCCCCTCTCGAGTTCCTCCGACGATTTTCATGGTGCGGTGACTCAAGTTGAGCTTCGAGATTAATGACTCTACACTTTGAGTCGTTCTTTTTTTTCAAATGTTCGATCTGGTCTCCCCTCTCGGGTCTTCCAACGACTTTGGTAGCTTGAAATCTGAATTAAGTAGCAAAATCAACCATACCCTGACGATGTTTTTCATGAATGTTTCCACCTTGATCGAGTTTACCTTGAGCCATTCCCTGATCTAAGAGGACTTTAAATAGGACGAAACGTAGGCTTAGGTTAGGGTTATGGCAGGATAAGAAAGGTTGAATCTAGATTTATTTAGGTAAAGGATGGACACGGCGTTGGTCTATTTTTGTTTCTAAAATATAATCTATGTCTCCTCCCAGCGTCTCACAAACTCATTTAGGTAGGAGATTTGGGTCGAGCTTAAGATCAACGATTCGAGATTTTTGACTTTTTGATTTTTTTGTACTTTTAGTCGTTCACAATTTATCCTCATGCGGGCCAGGAGTATACTTTGGTATTTTTGTTTTGACTTTTGATGATTTTTTTTTTTATGGTGGTGACTTGCCCCGATCCTAGGTTAAGAAATGAATGTGATGGCTCAAAAAAGGCTAACTATGGGTAGATAATTGTTCTGGTAGTAGAAAGATGCCATCTCTTCATCCCAAGGAATGACTTTAGGTATAATATTTTTTTACGGTATCAGCGTTGATCGGTTGTGAAAAGACTTCCCTATCCATCTCTGTAAGGATTAGCGCCCCTCTAGACAGTACCTTTTGGACTACAAATGGCCCCTCGTAATTCGGACGGAACTTCCCTCTCGTATCTTCTTGTATTGGCAAAATCTTCTTCAAGACAAGATCTCCTGGCGAGAACTCTCTAGGTTGAACCTTCTTGTCATAAGCTCGTGCTATACTCCGTTGATAAGTTTGCCCATGAAAAATTGTTGAAAGTCGTTTCTCCTCTATTAAGTTCAATTGATCGAATTGGGCTTGGACTCATTCTGCTTCATCCAATTCAACTTCTTTTAATATTCGAAGGGAGGGAATCTCGACCTCAACAGGTAAGATTGCTTCCATTCCGTAGACCAGTGAATAAGGCATTACCCCAGTCGAAGTTGGATTGACGTTCGATAAACATGTAGAGCGAAGGATAACATTTCGTGCCAATCCTTGTAAGTAACGGTCATTTTCTCGATGATCTTCTTGATGTTTTTGTTAGCGGCTTCGACTGCACCATTCATCTTTGGTCTGTAAATGACTGAGTTGTGATGGGTGATCTGAAAATCCTTGCACATCTTAGACATGTCTTTGTTCTTGTGATTTTTGGCATTATCAGTTACTATCCCGCTTGGGAGGCCGTACCGACATATGATGTTTTTCTTCACAAACTTCAAGACATTGCCCCTTGTAACATTGGCGTAAGATGCTGCTTCTACCCATTTTGTAAAGTAGTCGATGGCGACTAAGATGAAGCGATGCCCATTGGAAGCTTGGGGATTGATCTGCCCGATGACATCCATGCCCCATAGTGAAAAAGGCCAGGGAGAAATCATATTGTGCAATTCGGAAGATGGCGCATTGATCTTGTTGGTATAGATTTGACACAAGTGACATTTCCGAAAATGTTGGTACCCGTCGCTCTCCATAGTCATCCAGTAGTAATCCATTCTCATTAAGCGTCGAGCTTCTACTTCTGTTACACACCTGAGGAAGATCTCGTGGGGAGACTTTTTGTATAAGACTCCACTACTCAAGAAGAACTGTCCTGCCAATCTCTGAATAGTCTTTCAATCGGTTGTCGTGGCATCGGGTTGGAAAGTTCGATCTTCTAAGAATGCCTTGATGTTTGCATACCATGGTTTTTCTTCAGGTTCTTCGATCTCCACAGGCAATCAATATGCTGGCTCATCTTGAATACCAATCTCAAGAGGGTCAACTATGGTATCTTCGGAGATGCTGATCATTGATGCCAAAGTAGCCAATGCATCTGCAAACTGATTCTTGGCTCTCGGCATATAAGTAAATGAGATCCGGACGAAATTTGAGCTTAGATCTTCGAGATACTCATGATAAGGAACTAGTCTCTGTTTTCGGGTCTTCCATTCTCCCGTTGTCTGGTAGACGACCAGACTTGAGCCTCCGAATACATCTATTTCATCCACTCCGAGGTCGATCGCTGCTTTCAACCCCACAATGCATGCTTCGTACTCAACTTCGTTGTTGGAACATTGAAACCTTAATCTAACTGCAATGGGGATATGAGTTCCATCTGACTTGACCAGGACTACCCCAATTCCATTTCCCTTTTGATTTACTGCTCCATCGAAATACATTTTCCAACTAGATTCTTCATCGTCGCTCTCGGCTTCAGCAAACAAAATGGTTTCATCAGGAAAATTTGTCTTTAGTGGCTCATAATCGGGTAAAGGGTACTCCGCAAAGTAGTCAGCAATGGCTTGTCCTTTAATGGTTTTTTGAGTAACATAGGTAATGTCAAACTCAGATAATAGTAGTTGCCATTTTGCGGTGCGTCCTGTTAGCGCCGATTTCTCGAAGAGGTACTTCAAGGGGTCCATCCGAGCAATGAGCATGGTCGAGTAACTAAGTAAGTAGTGGCGTAGCCGTTGTGGTGCCCAGACAAGGGCACAACATGTCTTCTCAATAGTCGAATAGTTTATCTTGTAACTTGTGAACTTCTTGCTAAGGTAGTAGATGGCTCGCTCTTTCTGACAAGTTTCATCATGTTGCTCCAGTACACAGCTCATGGAGTTTTCTTGCACGGAAAGATACATCAGTAGAGGTCGACCTGGTGTAGGTGGAACTAAGACTGGTGGATTAAGCAGATATCTCTTAATCTTGTCAAAAACTTCCTGACAGTCTTCATTCCATTCTTTTGGCTCATTTTTCTTCAGTAATTTGAATACTGGCTCACATATCGGAGTTAGTTGTGCGATGAACCGACTAATGTACTGAATTCTCCTTAGGAATCCCTAGATCTCTTTCTCTGATTTGGGTGGCTCCATATTTATGATGTACTTCGTTTTAGCTGGATCGACTTCGATGCCTCTTCTGCTGACAATGAACCCCAATAGCTTTCCTGACGTGGCCTCAAATACACATTTTGCTGGATTAAGTCTTAAGCTGTAGTTTCTTAATCGATCAAACAGTTTCTTCAAGTTTACCAGATGATCCTCGTCGAGATTGGATTTAGCTATCATGTCGTCCACGTATACTTCTATCTCTTTGTGGATCATGTCATGAAATAAGGCCATCATGGCTCGTTGGTAAGTTGCCCCAGCGTTCTTGAGACCAAATGGCATAACCTTATAATGAAAGGTACCCCAAGGTGTAATGAATGCAGTCTTCTCTTGATCTTCTTTCGCCATTTTTATCTGATTATAACCTGAGAAGCCATCCATGAAGGAAAACATACCGTGCCCAGCTGTATTATCAACCAGAGTGTCGATGTGAGATAATGGAAAGTCATCTTTAGGATTGGCTTTATTCAGATCACGGTAGTCCACACACATGCGCACATTTCCATCTTTCTTTGGTATAGGAACAACATTGGCAAGCCACTCAGGGTAGGTGGATACTGCGAGAAACCCTGCTTGGAACTGCTTCATTACTTCGTATTTGACTTTAAGTGTCCACTCTGGTTTCAACCTTCGTAATTTTTGCTTGATTGACTTGCTTCTCGATTTGATAGGTAACTTGTGGACGACTAGATCTGTGTCTAAACCAGACATGTCTTGATAGGACCATGCGAAGACATCTTGATACTGTTGTAAAAACTTTGTTATCTCCTCTTTCTGCTCAATCGTTAATAGGGCTCCGATTTTAACGATCCGTGGGTCATCTTCGGTGCCTATGTTCACTGAGTTTGTATCCTCTATATTTGGCTGAACACATTTCTCGTGATGTTCTATGAGTTCTTTGATTTTTTTTGGATGATATTCAACCTCTTCCTCTAATGAGATCAAAGTCGAGCTTGAGGTCAAAGTCGTATTCATCTCTTTCATACTCTGTTCTGTCACAAGATTCATTCAACCGAGGAAATTCTTTGGAAACCTTAGGTATTTTGAAGATTTCTGATTTTTTTGAATTTTTGAAAATATTTGATTTTTTTGAATTTTGAAGAGTTTTTGATTTTTTTGAATTTTGAAAGATTTTTAATTTTTTTGAATTTTTAAAGATTTTTAATTTTTTTGGATTTTGTGAACTACCCGTATACCTGAAACAAGATGAAGAAAAATAATGCAAATTCATTAGCTACGAAGGTGAGCCCCCAAAACAGTCTTACTCCGAGGATGAGGGCTCATTATGGTCCTCAGGCAGATGAGATTTTGCTAATGGCATTTTTTTTGGAGGCCGTAGGGATTCTGGACCCCATGGCGGCCTTGTAAGTTATTGAGTACTCTTCCTAATTCTTGAAGACTCACCCTTGTTCTGCAGGGTGGATAGGTTGGGAGGGTGGCTCCCTTAACGGTTCAGATATGACCATTACTTCCGGGTGACTGTCGTCAAGTCCGGATACTTGTAGGGTGGGTGGAATTATGACAGATCCCTAATCGATTTGAAAGGGGGATAATGATATTTCTTCTTCGCATGTTGCGACTTCCGCCTTAGCGGGCTCTCTTTCTTCTTCTTTTTAACCCCATTCGGAATCCCCTCCGAACAAGATGTCCATGCAGTCCATGAAGGACTGTGGGGACTCGACGAATGAGTCTTCTTGCGATTGAACTGGCTCAATATTTACAACACTAGGTTCTCTTGTGTAGTTTGTTGACAATGGTTCTGACAGATCATCCAGCCAGTTTTGTGATTGTGGGAAGCTGACGCTGATGTGTGGTACCCTGCCTAAGTTCCATACATTAGGATCTCAGTTTTGTCTTTGTACAAGTCAAAGTTCCTTCTTCTTATCCTTCATGTCAGAGGTGTCCTTCTTTGTAGGCCTGAACCCGAGATCGAAGTAGGGAGTATGTTTTCGGGCATTGATCAGAGTAGCCCTACCTTTTCCTTTAGGCCCTAAACCTTGTTTTGGACGATATCCCGTCCTCTTCATCACTCGTCCGATCATCATATTTATTTTTGACAACTCTGCCCTTGTTTTCTCCTTCCCCCTTTGGATATGATTGACAGATGTGAACTGAAAGGAGTGATACCCCTCATTTTCCCCGGTCATTTCTATGTCAATATATGGTACATCCGGTGATAGATCGACTGGTATGAGATTTTCTGCGAGAACCGATATCACCCTCTTTCCCATGATAAATTTTACCCGTTGGTGCAAGGAAGAAGGGACTGCCCCTACGGTATGGATCCAGGGTCTTCTTAGAAGGAGATTGAATGCTAAGAGTATGTCCAGAATTTCAAATGTCACTTCAAACGTACATGATCCAATAGTGACTGGGAGATCCATTTCTCCTAACGACTCAGTTTTCCTACTATCAAAAGCCCTTACGATCCTTCTAGTTGGCCTGAGGTAAGATAAATCTACGTTTAACTTGTGCAAAGTTTGTAGAGAACAGACATTAAGAACAGAATCATTGTCGATCAGTACCCTTGCTACCATCATACTTTTGCACATTACCATAATGTGTAATGGTTCAATGTGTCCACACACCCCGCTGATAAATTCATCCTCGGTGAAGGTGATCGGATTGGGGGTCATGATCTGGCCTACTATCTTTTCCAACTCTTCTGGCGAGGTAGTCTCGGGTATATGTGCACTACTAAGGACTTTGAGTAATGCTTCCCGATGATGCTCTGAGTTTAAAAGTAGGTCAAAGATACTGATTTGAGCTGGCATTCTGTTCAACTGTTCTACTATGTTGTACTCACTCTTTCGAATGAGTTTGAGGAGGTCAGCTGCCTCCTTGTTAGTTACTCTGCTCTTATTCCTCTCTGGTTCCCCTTGTGGTATTTTTTCCTCCTCTACAAATTTTCCTTTTCCCTTTTCTTTCCTTCTTTCTTCCTCCTCGTTCTGCTTCTTCTGTTCCTTTTCTGGTACTTTGTAACATCTCCTTGATCTGGTCATATGACCAATGTCCCTCTTTCGGTTTCTCAACCCCTGCAGACGTCACATTCATCATCTCGTAACTCCATGGGACGGTTTGGCTGGAACGGTATGGGAAAGGTTTAGGGGATATGATGGTCATGGGTTGAGGATCTGACTTTACATGGAGGATAAGAGGTGGCGGGTTGGGTTTGGCGATTGACGTAGCGATGTTTGGGATTTGTGGGTTGGTATAAGATAGGATGAAAGGTGGTCGGGAGAAGAAGCTTGAAGTTTGAGGGGTCGGTGCAGCGCAGGATATGATAAGAGGTGGTCAAGAAGTAGGGCCTGAAGTCGGTATGGTATAAGGTATAATGAGAGGCGGCCAAGAGGAAGAGTTTGAAGTTGGTACTGTGTAAGGTATGATGAGAGGTGGTCGTGAAGGATTTGAGGTTTGGAAGTTTGAGTGAATGGTAAGATTGGCCAAATTGATTGGAAGTTGGGATGATGATTGGTTGGTTGTATCTGGTGGTAATGCATTGATGCTTGATGATGTTGGATCTTTCCTCAGATTGACTCTAACCTTAGAGCCAATTGGTGCTATCAAAATCGAAGGATTGCAGCTCGGTTCATCCCTCTTTATGGCATTGACTGTCGGCCCACTGCCTCCCCCATTATGCGTTGGTAGCGGGTTCTGATTGATATTCTGCTGAGGCACTTGGGTTGCAAGACCATCCAAGACGATTGTTTTCCTGTCGATTAGATTCTGAACTTGGTGCTTGAGTTGCCAGCATTGGTCGGTGGCATGCCCTAGTACACCCATATGGAACTCATAGAATTGATTGGGATTATACCCTGGTCCCTTTACCGCCTCTGGGTATGGCTGTCTTTTAGTGAGATATTCTCCTCTAAGTAATGCTGGGAGTAGTTCTGACAGAGTCATAGGCAGGCGGGTGAAGACTCGAGGGACCCTATTGGGTCTGCGCTGCTCGGTTTGATGATTTTGGGCAAATTGTGGGTTTTGACCAAACACTGGATTTTGTCTGAATTGAAATGCTTGTGGAATAGGTGCAGCTTGGGGTGGGTTAACCTTCAAGGGGACCTGAGGTGCTGACGGCCTCTGGTTTGGTGTTGAGATGAAGAAAGGTTGAACAGGTTGTACATTGTTAACTTGTGCTTCTTCTTTCTTCTTGTTTAAGACTATCGATTTCCGTTGAGTAGACCCCCTTGCTGGTGCCCCTAGATTGGACAAGTCATAGATCAGACCTGACCGAATACCGTCCTCAACTCGATCCGCTACTTGGACCAACGACGAGAAGCTTGCAGTCGTATGACCTACTAGATGCGTATAGAATGAATGGCCCAAAGTTGAGATGAATATGGTATTCATCTTTTGTTCAGTCATTGGTGGCTTTACTTTAGAAGCTGATTCCCGCCACCTTTGGACATACTCTTTCACACTTTCTTTTGACTTTCGAATCATTTTGGCCATGTCATTTCGGTCTAACCCCATATCTGTGTTGAACCTATATTCTTCGGAGAACATTGTAGCCAGATCCTGCCAGCTCTTAATTCGCGAATGATCTAACTGAGGAAACCTTGAGAGAGCCGTCCCTCTTAAACTCCTTTGAAAGAGCTGAACCAATAACCTCTCATCATCACCAAACTGACACATACAACCGTAGTAAAGCTTCAAGTGAGACAGAGGACACCCAATGCCATTGTTTTTTTCGAAGTCAGGACACTTGAACTTTGGCGGCAATGATGCATTAAGGTATAGGCACAGATCTCTGAACCTTATTCCATTTGTGGAGTCTTTGCCTTTCATCCTTTTGATCTCTTCCTCGACTTCCTCGAGCTTGCTTGCAAGTTTATCTTCTGTGGTACTCCTTACCTCAACTGCCCTGAATCACATTCTTCTTCTTGAACGACTTCATGTCATGGTGGATTGCAGTGAATGTGAATCGGTGGTCCTTGATTGGCAGGGATGGTGGGTGGTAAGGTATTCGGTACTTGCGGAGGTTGTTGTTGCAGTTATTCGGGTATGGCCTGGTTCGAACCAGAAGCTTGATGTTGGACAGTCTGGATGATACTTGGGTTGGCCATCAGCAGATCAAGAATCTTATCGTGTTTTTCTAGTGCCTTCACTACCAAATCAAGCTTTGAGGCGAGATCCGTTACTACTTTTGTCGTTGTCTACTGAGGTTGTTCCGAAGTGCTCATGGTTGGTTGCGAGCATAGAAAATACGGAGGATTGTCGGGTGGTAAGTACTTCTTTCTGAGTCATTTGGGCACCTGTGGATAAGAGGTTAAGCGTTAATATTTCATTTACATAATGAAGATGCATGATGATTTATTAGATTAGATTGGATGAATTGGTAAAGTTGCATTAAGAAAGTTCTGAGATTGGTTGGGGTTGGATTTTTGTGTCAGCACGGAGCCAAAAATTTATCGGCACGGAGCCGAAGGTTCATCAGCACGGAGCCAAGGTTTGTCAACACGGAGTTGGAGGTTTATCGGCAAGGAGCCAAAGGTTCATCAGCATGGAGCCGAAGGTTTGTCAGCACGGAGCTGGAGGTTTATCGGCACGGAGCTAGAGGTTTGTTAACGCGGAGCCGAAGGTTTGTCAACACAGAACTGGAGGTTTGTGGGTACGGAGCCAGAGGTTTATCTGTCGGAGCCGAAGGTTTGTCAGCACAAGCCGGAGGTTTATTGGCACAGAGCCAGAGGTTTATTAGCATGGAACCAGAGGTTTGTCAGCGCGAAGCCAAAGGCTTGTCAGCACGGAGCTGGAGGTTTGTAGGCACGGAGCCAGAGGTTTATCAACGCGGAGTCGAAGGTTTGTCAGCACGAAGCTAAAGGTTTGTCAGCACGGAGCTGGAGGTTTATCGGCACGGAGCTG
Source organism: Akebia trifoliata (assembly GCF_017979445.1). Taxonomy (NCBI): domain Eukaryota; kingdom Viridiplantae; phylum Streptophyta; class Magnoliopsida; order Ranunculales; family Lardizabalaceae; genus Akebia; species Akebia trifoliata. The sequence goes on along the minus strand of NW_028237145.1, from coordinate 44,257 downwards.
GAGGTTTTTCAGCGCTGAGCCGAAGGTTTGTCAGCACGGAACTGGAGGTTTGTCAGCACGGAGTTGGAGGTTTGTGGGTACGGAACCGGAGGTTTATCTGTCCGGAGCCGAAGGTTTGTCAGCACAAGCCGGAGGTTTATTGGCACAGAGCCAGAGGTTTATTAGCATGGAACCAGAGGTTTGTCAGCACGAAGCCAAAGGCTTGTCAGCACGGAGCTGGAGGTTTGTAGGCACGGAGCCAGAGGTTTATCAGCGCGGAGTCGAAGGTTTGTCAGCACGAAGCTAAAGGTTTGTCAGCACGGAGCTGGAGGTTTATCGGCACGGAGCTGGAGGTTTTTCAGCGCTGAGCCGAAGGTTTGTCAGCACGGAACTGGAGGTTTGTCAGCACGGAGCTGGAGGATTGTGGGTACGGAGCCAGAGGTTTATCTATCCGGAGCCGAAGGTTTGTCAGCACAAGCCGGAGGTTTATTGGCACAGAGCCGGAGGTTTATTAGCATGGAACCAGATGTTTGTCAGCGCGAAGCCGAAGGCTTGTCAGCACGGAGCTGGAGGTTTGTAGGCACGGAGCCAGAGGTTTATCAACGCGGAGTCGAAGGTTTGTCAGCACGAAGCTAAAGGTTTGTCAGCACGGAGCTGGAGGTTTATCGGCACGGAGCTGGAGGTTTTTCAACGCTGAGCCGAAGGTTTGTCAGCACGGAACTGGAGGTTTGTCAACACGGAGCTGGAGGTTTGTGGGTAGGGAGCCAGAGGTTTATCTGTCCAGAGCCGAAGGTTTGTCAGCACAAGCCGGAGGTTTATTGGCACAGAGCCAGAGGTTTATTAGCATGGAACCAGAGGTTTGTCAACGCGAAGCCGAAGGCTTGTCAGCACGGAGCTGGCGGTTTGTAGGCACGGAGCCAGAGGTTTATCAACGCGGAGTCGAAGGTTTGTCAGCACGAAGCTAAAGGTTTGTCAGCACGGAGCTGGAGGTTTATCGGCACGGAGCTGGAGGTTTTTCAGCGCGGTGCCGAAGGTTTGTTAGCACGGAACTGGAGGTTTGTCAGCACGGAGCTGGAGGTTTATCGGCACGAAGTCGGAGGTTTATCAGCACGAAGCCGAAGGTTTGTTAGCACGGAGCTAGAGGTTTGTGGGCACGGAGCCGAAGGTTTGTCAGCACTGAGCCGGAGGTTTATTGGCACAAAGCCAGTGGTTTTGTCAGCAAGGAGCCGAAGGGTTGTCAGCACGGAGCTGGAGGTTTATTGGCACAGAGCCAGAGGTTTTGTCAACAGAGAGCTAGGAAAATATTTTGTAAAGACGGATTACTGTAGAAAGATTGAGTCGGAAAAACCATTTTATTAGCCCATCAATTCAATTATCTGAAATCAAGATCGGTCAGTCAAATCCCCAAGGAAAAGGTGGCGTACAATGGCACTCTTAAATCACCTCATTTTCTTAAATAGACGTAGTCTATCCCCCTCGTATCAACAGGGTAGGATCGTTCTTAGGCACCTACTTTGATTAAGGATTGCAATTGGTGCTTTAAAATCTTTTGTTATTTTTTTTATTTAATTTTTTTTTTTGAAAATGATTGGATTTATTTGAATTGATCGACCGATTGTCGATCTTGACGGTTCATACATAGATTATGGACATGGTTGAGATTGAAAGATAGATCTAGTTTGGGTTGGGTACGGGTTGTAGATCCGACTCGAAATGGATATGGGTCGTGAACCCATCTGAAAGTGGATATGGGTCGTGGACCCCGTTTGAAATGGATATGGGTTATGAACCCATTTGGAAGTGGATATGGGTCATGGACCCATTTGAAGTGGATATAGGTCGTGGAACCATTTGGAAGTGGATATGGGTCGTGGACCCATTTGGAAGTGAATATGGGTTGTGGACCCATTTGAAAGTGGGTATGGGTCGTAGACCTAGTTTGAAGTGGATATGGGTCGTGGACCCATTTGGAAGTGGATATGGGTCATGGACCCATTTTGGAATGGGTATGGGTCGTGGACCCATTTCGAAATGATATGGGTCGTGGACCCATTTCGAAATGATATGGGTCGTGAACCCATTCTTAGCGGATATGGGTCGTTGATCCATTTGAAAGTGGATATGGGTCGTGGACCCATTTGGAAGTGGGTATGGGTCGTAGACCCAGTTTGAACTGGGTATGGGTCGTGGACCCATTTCGGAGTGGTCACAAGTTGTGGACCCGATTTAAGTTGCGATGATGGATGATGACAAGGTTGATAGTGTGCCACGTTGGGTCAAGATCAATACTGATAGGTAGAGCGGAGGCGAGCTCCATTTGGGTCAAATACAAAATGATGGGTAGTGGGCCCTAAGTTTAACGATAGAAATGACTTATTCAACCATTTTAAAGTCTTAAAACTCAAAATAAAAATTAAGTCAAAGAGAAAAGTTGTCAAAACTGATGTAAGGGACAAAATGAGCAAAAAAATTTTTTTTTTTTTTTAGGGTCCAGTTTTAATGTGCGGACCAGAGGGCTTTTGTACTAGTCTGCACTTTAAAAACGGATCAGAACCTTAATTTTCCAATTTTTTTTAAGGTACATAGCCTCTGTCTTTTGGCTTAAGCCACAAGGAAGATAAAGTTTTTTTTTTGTTCTTATGATGCAAAGCATAAACAAAGATTTTCCTCTTTACCTAGGGGGATATGTGAAGAAATGAAACAAAAACAAGCCTAAAGTCTATACAACTTGCCTTCGTGGGCTAAAAAAAATTACAAAGTCATCTCCTTGGATCGAAAAAATTACAATAATGAGAGGGTTGATAAATTCTTTTTCCAAAATTGTGTCCTAATCCTCTAATCGTATTTAATGCATGTGGCTATAGGTGGCTTCACGGTTACCCATTCTTCAAACCTCAATGCATACCGAAGTACACATGTCTTAGGTTGGTGATTGGATTGGATGTGTTCGTCCCCGTACCCGAAATAAGAGATCTCGAGTCGTGAAACTACTAAGCATCCGGGTTTAAACTTTTATAGATAGAGGAGGTTTGTGTAATGGGCTATGCAAGCGTAAGTGTACAAGTGCATTTTAAAAAACGAGTATCAACCCCCTTTATAAGCATTCAATCCACAAAATATTAAAGAATATATTACAACCATTCCTCAAGAAAAAGAAAGTAAAGTATCAAACAAAACACAAACAAATACAATGTTAGTAAACACATATTGAATTTTTTTTTTTGTAAAAATGGCCAAATGGTCATGGTTTGAACCCGCAATCTCCCCAGTTGAGTCGCCAAGTTGTAGGCATGAGAATGTTCATCCTTGAACCTCAATACTACATTGTTTGGAGTCGCCACCATTCTTTTTTTGGAAATGGGTGTGAATGGGCACCCGATTCAATTCTTTTGAAAACCATTTTTTCATGGCATTATAGTGACTCTCAATCATGGAAAAGGTATGGTCTATCTAAGATCTAGGTAAGGGGATTCGGTTAGAGAATTGGGAAGGTGTTAAGCACCCCATTCTCTTCACCTAAGGTGGTTACCTTTGGATTTGGCCATTATTGAAAAAAGATTAACATAACAAGTAAAATGCATGGGATGCATGAAGTGGGTGGGTGCACATGGTGTGTATGTACCTCTTTGGAAGAGGATTTGATGTTGATCTTGACATAAGAAATATCTTATGGTAAGAAGATATTCTCTGGAGTCAACACACTTTTGCATGAGTTGAGATGTTGGTTTAGGATTTTAGAGAAGTTCCATGAATGGAGTTCTCTTAGATCTATAATCTTAATGCATGAATGCTTAGCTAGAAACTTAGTATTTTAACCCCATCAAGAGAGTTACACATTTCTTCATCATAGCCAAATATGTGTGATATGAGAATGGGTTAAAAAGGGCTTCAACCTCCATCTTTTCAACCAAACCGTCTCAAGCATTCCATGCCCAAGGTTGAGGTTTAATCTACTCTGGATGAAGAAGGGTTCTCCATTACATTTTAAAGGCTTCTAAAAATAAAAAAGAGAAGGATAGAAGAAGAAGTTGCAAGTTAAAAGATAAATAAATAACTATTGTCCCACCTTGTCCCTTTTAGAAGTCTTGAAATAACTTGAGCTTGAGTAATGAACTTGAGAGTTGAAGGATGTAGTTGAGGGTCGAGAGAGTTGAAGGTTGAGAGATGAGTAGAGTTGAAAGTTGAGAGATGAGAGATGAGTAGAGATTTTGGTAGAGTTTTATGTTGAAAGATGGGAACTTCAGAGCATGAATTGTTCATAGAAAATGAAGGTATTTATAGAGTTTTTGGAGAATTTTTGGGCATAAAGTAGTCCAACCCTAAAAATAAAGAAAATGGACATGAGGGTTACGTTATTTCTTTTTGAATTTTTCATTGTATGAGGGTAAAGATGACATTTGTGAAGAAACCCTAAAAGTATTCTTTGATCTTTGGTTTTTTGGTAAATAGAGGTGAGAGAACAAAAAATACTTTTGGAAAGGTGAATAAGGGAGTGACATGTGTAAAGGTGGAGTGGTAGGTAATAAGTAGACCCTGGTTCATTTGTAAATAACACATAAAGCAAGGGTGGAAGTATATTTTTAAAATGGACCAATGGAAAAATAAAAGTACTTTTGGGAGGGTGAGTAGGAGAATGACATGTGTAAAGGTGAAGTGGTAGGTGAAAAGTAGACCTTGGTTCATTTGTAAATAACACATAAAGCAAGGGTGGAAATATATTTTTGAAATGGACCAATGGGAGAATAAAAGTACTTTTGGGAGGGTGAGTAGGAAAATGACATATGTAAAGGTGAAGTAGTAGGTGAAAAGTAGACCTTGGTTCATTTGTAAATAACACACAAAGCAAGGGTGAAAGTATATTTTTGAAATGGAGCAATGGGAGAACTCCATGTATGTACTTGAAGATTCCCACCTTTTGAGGGTATGATTGAAAATTCTCTCAACTTTATAGATTATTACCAAAGACCAAAGTATCTTTTTGATTTGACTAAGCTTTTTGGAAAGGGCATTTTTGAATTTTCACAAGAAAGAGTTGACTCACCAATTAGATAATGCATTGGGTATTGAGGGCTTATGAGAGATCAACATGTGTCATCTTTTAGGAGGTGTGAGAGAATGAACTTGGTGTTAGGCTTAGAATGGATTTGGTTTTGGGCTTAGGTTGGATTAGGAAATGGATTTAGGATATGGACTTGGGTTAGGTTGGAGAATGGACATAGGTTCGGATCGGATCATGGAAGTAAGTAGAATTAGCTTGGATTAGGGACAAGGTATGGGTATGCAAAATGATATGAGATAATGCATGTATGCATGTATACATGAATAATGTTGCCAAGTGGCAATGCGGGCCCATTGAGAGGCTTGAGTTCTAAATTGGAATCAATTCGAGGAAATTCGAATTTTTCTAACGGGTTCGTGCAAATTGGGGTGTCTACACCCCAGTTTGATATACCCTAAGGTACGTGACTGAAGTTGTGGTTTTCATAAATGACGTCGCATCTCCGAAGAGACCGGACCACGTACTAATGACACGTCGGCTATATTGAGACATGCAAGCGTGCAAAACTGTAAATGTGCTTGTGATGTGAGCAATACAAGGTGGGGTGTGCCCGGGGCCTTTTCAAACAAATGGACCCATGGGCCTGATTATACTATACAAGCAAAGATATCTATGATATTAATCAAAATATTCAAAATCCACAACGTTAGGATCAAGGCCTACACATGTCATATGTATCTCAATTGAGATCATGATATGTGTATGAGATATCACATAAATATCCACTCTCAAATCACTTAATGAATCGATCATCGATCAATAGCGTGTGATCAAGCTAATTAAGGCATTAAAGAAGGATGGATATGATATATCAAAATATGGTCTAATATCATTAATCAAGATATTTACACATACCAATCAAGATCAATCAATTACGATCACACACATATCACAACAAAATGATGCATTCAAGAAAACGTTGAATATCACATGGTATACTACGAGTTTGACTAAGAAGATTTCCACAAAAATAAATTCCCCCTTTTTTTTTATGGTCCAATCAAGGTTATTTTGGGGTGACCCTAACCAAATTGAGATTCCAAAGAATATTGAACTAAGTATGGAATGATAATTGTTGGAACAAGGGGTGGTAACTTTTCTAAAAAAAACTAATTAAATTTTTTAGAGAAAAGAAATTCTTTTTTTCTATATATTATTTTTAGTTTTGAAGAAAGAACATTTATAAAAAAAAATCACGTTCTTACCTAAATCCAACAAATTTTCCAACGAAAAAATTACATAGTTATCATTCAACCAACCGATATACACTCTCCGGAAAAACAAAGAATTAACAAATCGTTAAACAAAATTAAACCCATGTTTTATTTTTCGATTTTAATTACCCACGGATTAATCTTGCTCTCATCCGATCCACCCATCCACTGAAATAACTACTCCATGACTCATCCGTGTTTAAGATCGTTACTTCCCTCGAAAGAATGGAGGTAAAGCTATTTCAACATCGTCATGATCATAGAAGACGCTCATCTTCTTCTTAGGATTTCTAACAGAGAAGTCGATTTCCCAGTTAGCAGTGATTTATGAGGTGGATTAGCGTTCATCTTGTGCTGCCATTGCAGTACCCAATTTGAGGTCAGATTCTCCCTTTTTTTTTTTTAAATAGATAAGATCGAGAAGAGAAGTAAACATCAAAGATTTGTAAAGTTTATCGTCAAAACGCAATCCGAAGTAGTAGGTTCCAACCCGTTGGCTCAGATCAAGACAAGAAAGAAAAAACTACACCAGATTTTAAAAAAAAAAAACTTACTAATTCAACAACAAAGGAATTCTCCACGATCTCGACATATTCAACCATAGATCCTTATCGTTATACAGATAAGTCTCATCAGAGGCTTGGGTTGATCTAAGATTGGATCTTCTTTGATCTTTAAAATCCCAACTTGATCCTTAAGAATTCAGAGTTTTCAAAATCCAGCAAGTTCTTTACTTCAACATACGAGAAAACAACGATCGAATCATAGTAGTTTAAGATTGAATCGATTTTTAAGAAAAACAATGACCTTACCTCTGCATCGTTCTTCTCAAAACGAATCAAAAAATCCTTTTAAATATTAGGGGTCTTGAATCGACCGGAACTAAGAGTCTCTCGAGCCTTTGTCGAACTAATGAAAGTAATTGGGGAAGAAAGACATTCTTTTAACAAATGATTAAACAGGTTTTAAAACTCAAGAACACTCTTTACTAACATCACCCCATCTAAAAAAACATCTTGGGTGTTGCTGTTGCCAACAGCACACCAAGTTTTTCTCATTTTTTCATTTTTTCATTTTTTTCATGCAGTCAATGGACAGCATCACAAAATTTTTTGTTCTTTTTAGAAAAAAAAAAAAAAAAAAAAACAGATTTGCATTCATACCCAAAAAAAAACTCCAACAATTATTATCTCAATAAGACCATCCATCCTAAAATCCCGCATTATTTAGGATCACCCTAAACGAACTTGATTAAATCACAAGAATAATATGCCAAATCAAAGTGCTCAAAATCAAACCAAATGATGTTAATAGAGGCTAATATAAGATATCCCAAATAAAAATAGGCTATCAACCATTCTCATTTTCATATCTTTAACCTCCCGATATCATGTATTATTTAGGGTAATCTTACATTATTTAGGGTCATCCCAAATGACCCTAAATTGAATAATATTTCATAATAACATGCTCAAAACTTAATCCAAATCATACCAAGAGAATGTAATACAATCCCAAAAAAAATAAAAATAAATAAACGAATCAAATAAACTATAAAATAAGCAAAATAAATAAAAAAATAGGTCTAAATAGCAATGTTCCCATACTTGGGGCTTTTCAAGTTTGATCCTCAATAGTCCCTAATAGAGTCACCACTGAAAGTGCCCTCGATCCGCGGTGTATGCGGATCCGCTTTTGACTTCGAGGTTTGGGAGTTGCCACATAGTTATTACAGTCTAGGAAACGAACAATGACTCTAAAAGGAAAATAATACTAATCTACGAAAGAAAATACGGGTCTGCAGATCACATTACAGATTTGGAAGGTGTTAGGCACCAACCCCGCCCGGCAAACACCGGTCTCTACTTTTCCCAAATAAAACTACATTGCTAAAAAGACCTAAATAATAATAAAATAAATTTACCTTTACGAACGCAACGGTTTTGTTCCTTCAGATCTGATAGAACAGCTTCTCGTACAACACTCATCATTTCGTTCTATCACCGGTTTCGCTTCAGATCTCCAAAACAAAGTACCTCCTTCTAAATTTTTAAAAATTTTTTTATGGATTTCTAGGTATTTTTGAAGGGTTTCTAGGTATTTTTTGAGCTAAAATTGGGGTATGGATGTTAGGTAAGGAGTTAGGACTTCAAAATTAGGGTTTTGGGAGGCTAGGGAAGCTTTTTGACCTACTTTTCTTAGGGTTTAGTTTCTCATACGAAAATAGGCTGTAGGGACCATTATTTATAGATTTTTAGTGCTTTTTAGATAGAGTTAGTGTTTAATTATAATTCTATTAGATAGAGTTAGTGTTTAATTAGAATTAGTTTTAGGGTTTTGACTTTTAGTCTAGTTAGATTGACTTGACTTTAGGATCTTGACTTGAGTTTTACTTAATTGACTTGACTTTAGGATTTTTACTTGAGTCTTACTTGATTAACTTTAATTTTAATTAGTATTTCACTTTACATCAATTAATATTTTAATTATTAATTTTAGAATTTTTAATTATTAAAATTGTAAAATTACTATTTTGCCCTCGAAGAGGACTTTTTGTCTTTTAAATCGGTTTTCAATGTTCCAGGATGTTTTGGAATCTATTTTTCATAAGGAATTCAATGGGAATATTACTTTGTGTCATTTATGAAATTTTTTATGCGAAATGGTCGTGAAATTTATGAGGGGCATTTTCGTAATTTTGTCAAATTTTGTGAAAATTGACGAAATGATTTATTTGATTTCGATTTGGTGTTTTATGTGTTCGAAAGGATTTTCCTAAGCGTAATGTAGGCTCTAGGGATGTTTTAAGGTTAGGCATATTTTGGTAATTTGGTCATTTTTTAGTGATTTTTATCATAAAACTTCTTTTTATCTACAAGATGATGATTTCTATGTTTTTGGGATTATATTTTTCTAGCGTAACGTAGTTTCTACATTTTTGTTAATTTGAGATACCTCATCCGAATTTCTGAAACATATCTAGTAACAAATAAAGCATTGAAATAATCATCCATCATTGGGAACCGTTGCGATCAGATTGATCAGTTGATTAATCAAATGAGCGCAAAAATGGGGTGTCTGCAGATAGCAAATGGGTTAGTCGAATTTAGGTTTTCCCAAAGAAGTTGGGTGTCATAATTATGACCAATCAAGACAATGAACTAATACCTACCGCATCCAAACCAGTTGACGACTCTGTATAGACTACAAGAAGTTAAATTTGTTGACTCGAAAATATTACTTCCTCCTCCCATTCATTGACCAAATGCTCGAAAGACTATCTAGACATGCCTATTATTATTACCTTGATGGATATTCGGGATACAATCAAATCTCAATTGTTTCAAAAGACTAGAAAAGACAATATTCACTTGCCCCTTTGGGAGATTTGCCAATCATCGTATGCCTTCTAGGTTATGAAATGCATCTATTATATTCTAGTAGTACTAATATTGTCGTCATCTTATTAGAAATTAATATGTTAATACTATCCTTAACTTGTGGGCAAGTAAGGGATCGAACCCAATAGAAAGGGGGGTTGTTACCAAGCTAAGAAAAATGATGTTAATCTAAGTTATAATGTTAAAATCTATTTTTAAATTTTTGTGAAACAAAAATAAAAAGTAAATGTTACTGGAAAATAAAGTAATAGAAAGGAAATTTATACTAAGAAATAAGATAATAAAGTCAGTAATGATTATAGTAGCCAAAAATTAACAAATAAAACTACATCTAAGTTCTATCATTCTTTGCACTCAACCCCAAGGGCTTGGTGTGAGTTCCTTCGATTGGAAGATATGGCATAAAATTTGAAATAATACAATAGTTAGGACTCATTTACTCACTAATATGTAAAGACCCTACTACCAATTATCTAGATTAAGTATGTTTTATCTTAAGCATAAAACATCCAAGTTAAGCATAAGAGGTTTAGAGATTCATATAAAGCTTTGATCCATTAGAGTTGGATAAAATCTTGAAGAGAACTCAATAATCATAAAGAACATGAAAGGATAAATAACATAAAAACAAAATTAAAAGCTTACTCCTAGGCTTCCGCCTCACACTAATGGAGGAAGTCTAGCCTATGGTCATTGTAAGGATATAAAAGAAGTCATGAAACCAACACTTATATTCATATAATAACCAATGTATACTATCTCCTTCTTTGAGAAATTACAGAGAATTATTGAAATAAAACCTCTCTAAAAATAGAAAATTACACAGAAAATGCCAAAGGTATTAGGGAAAGAAGAGAGAATAGATCAAGGGCCAAGAACCTTTTCCTAATTGGAAAAATAATCTATTTATAAGTCTTAGATTCTCTAGAAGGACCCAAAAATAGCTACCATCACTGTTTCATATAATATCATGTGCGAGACACATTAGAACAATTTTAGGGCACTCCATTCAAAAAGTACTATGCCACATTAGATTTGGAATGTGTCACATTGATCTAGAGACATCTGGATCTCCAATTTTGCATGGTTGTTTGATTGGTCTTCTAGATTGTAATGTACACTTGATTGATTGATTTGGTAGTCCATCTTGAAGATTTGGTATTTGACCTGTACGATGAACACAAGTAATTAATATTTCGATAAATAAATTAATTTTGTGTAATTAAGCTTAATTAGCATGGTAGAACATGTAATATGATAATTTGAGACTTCATATAATTATTTACCTAATCTAATGAAATAAGGATGGAAATCAAGATAAATGCCTGGGAAAATTATGGATAAATTACTGTTTTGAGACACTGATCAGGTACATATTAAGTATTTTCTCTGATATGGTAAAAAACTTCTTAGAAGTCTTCATGGATGATTTTTTTATGTTTGGATCCAGCTTTGATAATTGCTTAAATAACCTCAAGCAAGTCTTAGCTAGATGTCAAAAGAAGAATCTCGTGTCAAATTGGGAGAAGTGTCACTTTATGGTAACCTTTGAGATCATCTTGGGACATAGTCTCCCAAAAAGGAATCAAGGTAGATAGGGCAAAAATTGATCTCATCACTAATCTTCCTCCACCTAAAACAGTTAAGGAAGTCCGTTCATTTTTAGTCCATGCAAGATTTTATCGACATTTCATTAAGGATTTTAGAAAAATCTCCAAACCCTTGTGTGATTTGTTAGCCAAGTACACCTTATTTGATCTATCATCACCCATTTTTAAAGCCTTTGAGAAGCTCAAAACTTAATTGGCCTCAACACCTATCATCTAGCCACCTAATTGCGATCTCCCCTTTGATGTAATGTGCAATGCATCTGATTCTATAGGTGATATATTGGGATACAGAGTTGAAAACACCCCATGTCATTTAGTATGCAAGTAAAATGCTCAATGATACCTAACTCAATTACTCAACCATCATAAAAAGCTACTTGTATTTATTACACGTTGGAAAAATTTTTGTCTTACCTAATTGGATCTAAGGTAGTAATTTTCATAGACCATACTGCACTAAAATACCTTCTTGTCAAGAAGGATGCAAAAGTACGGTTAATTTGATGAATCCTATTACTCCAAGAGTTTGATATCAAGATTTGAGAATGCGAAAATGTGGTTATAGATCACCTATCCAAGTTTGTAGTTTAGTCAAGTTCAGACTCTCTACCAAATTTTGAGAACATTTCTAATGAGCAAACAAGAAAGGATGAGGTTTCTTGCCAAATCGAATATTTTTTCTAGAAATGACCCATACTTATTCAAGTACTACCTAAACCAAATAATTAGACGGTATATCCCTAATAAAGATTAGAAGAACATTCTCGAGTTCTGCCACAACCATGCCTGTGAGGGAATTTTTGTTGTATTACCCACAAAGATTTTGCAATGTGATTTCTACAGGCCCACCATCTTCCAAGATGCACATCACTATGTTAAATCTTGTGATCAATGCCCACATTTGGGTAAGCTTAGTAAGAGAAATGAGATGCCCCAACAATCATTCCAGTTCATTTTAGTCATAGTAGACTATGTGTCAAAATGGGTAGAGGCCACAACATGCTGAACAAATGACCATAAAGTTTTTCACTTCTTCAAAGATGTTGAATTCACCAAATTTGGTACACCACGAGCCATAACCAATAATAGAGATAAACACTTTTGTAATCGGGTTTTTGATATTATTCATGAGAAAATAGTCAATTTGACAGGGCAAGATTGGTCTTTACATTGAATGATGTATTGTAGGCCTATAGAACAACATATAAAATCCTGATTGACATGTCTTTTTATTGGTTGGGTTTAGTAAAACTTGTCACCTCCCAGTAGAGTTGGAATACAAAGTCTATTGGACAGTGAAATACCTCAATTTTAACCTCATACAGGCTAGAAAAAATCGAACACTCAAAAACTGATTTGGAAAAGGTAAGAAACGACACCTATGATACTGCAAAACTATACAAAGATCATACCAAAATTTGGCACGATAATCACATTCAAAGGAAGAGTTTTCAACTAAGTCAAAGGGTGTAATTTTACAACTCCATATTGCACAATTTTCTAGGAAAATTGAAATATCGCTTTACAAGACCTTTTATTGTTCATCATATCTACCCTCACAGTGCCATCGAGATTATTAATCTATTAGACGATAGTATTGTCAAAGCCATGGTCAAAAGCTTAAGTTTTTCTCTACATTCCTACATCTCAAGAACGAGATTCCTATTTGAGCTATGGACATGAGATTTTTGAGTTTGAAGATCTTCACTACTTGGATTCAGAGTCGTCACAATTCTTTTTTAGAAAAGAGTTAATGAGCACCTGAAATTTAGTTTCGAAAATTCATTTTTGTTTGTAGTGACTCTTGTATGGATAACGATGTTGGTCCACCTAAGTCTAGGTAAGGGGTCCATGTTAGGGAATATGGAAGGTGTTAGGCACCCTATTCCCTCCACCATAGGTCATAACCTTAGACTCAACCGATTCAAAAATGAATAAAAAAGGTCGAGAAAATCAATTTATGCCCTCGAATATGAAGAACTTTGATTTTTGCTTAAACCAAAGATGACCTCCTTATTGAGGAAGAAGACCTTTCATGATCCATGCCTTTAGCCATTTTTGAAAAATTGTAAACTCTTTGGTTAAGGGCCCATCTTCATAAGAAAAGAACCCAAATTCTTAGTTTCAAAACATTTTATAGTCGGTGCAAACTATGTAGTATTTTTTTAAGAAATATTATTAAAAATGATTTTCAACCCTTACCTTTTCAATCGAACTGAAACCCAATATACTGGAAGTAGGAAAGGGTATCTACTACATCTTAAGGTTGTTCTCAAAATAAAATAAAAAAGGAGAGGAGAGAAGTAGAAGTAGAAGAAAGAAATATGGAAAAGAGAGAAAGGGAAATATGTATGTTTTTTTGTCCTTGCTCTACCTTATTTTTGACTTAACTTCCTTTGATTCTTCTTCTTTGTATTTTTTGAGTATTTTTCTTTGCCTTGACTTTAGTAGCTTATAGTGTAAAACTTAAAGGTTAATGGACTTTTTGCATTGAGAGCTGAGTTGGTTGAGGTAGTTAGTTGATTTCTTTTTTTGAAATTAGAAGAAATATGAGTTCAAAGAGATGACTTGAGGGGGGGAGTATTCAAGAATGAGCTTTTGTGAGAAAGTGTAGGAGTTTATAAGACTTTGGGGATGACTTTTAGGGGTAGAATAGGGTGAAAGTGTAAATGGAATGGGCTTTATGAGTGAGGTATGTGAAATTTACGATTAGGGGGAGGGTATATGTGGAAGGTAGTGTAAATGGATTGTTTTTAATCCAAATGAGTTAGATTTTTCAACCCATTTGGATTGAATGCTAGCTAAGGTTAGGGGGTGTGGGTACTGATTAGTAGAATGGTTATATAAGAAGGTGGTTGTTGATATTTTGGGAGGGTGGAGGAAATGGATACATGTGTTAAAAATGTATAGGGTGTGTGTTAGGTGAATTGATTAAGGAAAAGGGTATGTGGATGGCTTGTGCTAAGGGTTTAAAAATGGGGTAGGTTATGACATGAGATGTGGGTTGTGGTATGGGTTGTGCAACTTTCAGGTGTGATAATGAGGTTGGGTAGAATAATTTTGAAAGGTGAGTTGTAGTGGTGACAAGTGTCCCATTTTGATGATCTTTGATCCATATGGTGATTGGTGGTGATTATTGGGGTTGAGTTGACATTTGGACTTAAGATGGGGTAGTGGTTTAGGTTGGATTGGATTGGTTTAGGTCAAATGGTTTTAGGAGTTGAGTTGGATTTGATTAGGGTAGGATTGTGTTGAGTTAAAAAGTGAGGTGGTGAGGGATGACCCATCATTTTTATTAGCCCATAAGCCAAACAAGGGTCCTTAAACTTTTATTTGGAATAAAACCATTATTTTTTAGGATTTTGGGCCTTAGGCTTATTTAGATAAAAATGTATTTTTTTTAACATTTTTTGTTTAGGGCACGTTTAAATTGGTGTATATACAACTAGTCATCTTTGTAGGAGTTGTATGTAAAGAGCTGCAAAGAATAGATTGAACCCCTATTTGTAGGAACCCAAAAACCTTGTTAAAAACACGATTATAAAATACCACGTGAATTGATTATTTGTGAAAAGTGGGTACCCAAGCACGGGGTTTGACAAGGTTGGCTTTAGACTTCCTTGATCTTGTGGCATGAAACTGGAATGAGATATTGGATTTGATGAATTTTGAAATTTTTGAAATTTTTTTGTTTTGTTTCGACAAATTGGGATTGGATGTAACTTGAAAAAGATTTTTTCTTTTGAAATTCTTGATTTTTTTTATTTTTGATTTTTTTAAATGAGATACAATCAAATATTAAAAAAAAATTGGAGAACTAAAGGGCTTGTGAAGATCTTTTTATTGGTTTAAACATAAGAGTCCTTCAAACTCACCATAACACTCTATAATTGTAATGATTGAAAAAATAAAAGAAAATATGATTCTCCCAAGTTTTGAGTCTAACATGGATGAAATCTATTATAAATAAGATTTACAATCTAAATGGAGATGAGATTTACAATATAAATAAATGTGTTTCAACAAGAATAACTCGACATCTTTTGCTTTAAATGACGAATTTGTGAAATCTAAAAGAGATCAAAATTCTTTTTCCTTGATATTTTATTTTTACAAGTTGAGAATATCGTGCAATTTATACTCAAAATTATTTTATTTTCACGACTCTTATTGAAGAACGAGATGCAGTTTAGACTCTTGTTAAGAACCAAATGTACTTTAAACTCTTATAAATGAACAATATGTAGTTTAGGCTCTTATTGAGGAGCATCATACAATTTAGGGTCTTATTGAGGAGTAGTATGCAATTTAAGCGCATACTAAAGAGTATCATACATTTTAGACTCTTGTTAAAGAGCGAGATATAGTTTAGGTACTTACTAAAGAGCAATATATAGTTTAGGCTCTTATTGAAGAACAAAATATAGTTTAGCCTCTTATTGAGTAGCAACAAGTTGTTTTAAGCTTTTACTAAAGAACAACAAGAAGTGTAACACCCTGAATTTTTAACTCGTATCGCGAAGAAACCAAATGGTGATAATTCGAGGAAAATACCATAGAAGGAAATTAGAGTAAAAACACTCGGATATTGTTCCGATCATTTTTAATGAAAACCAACTCTGTCATTAGGTTTAAAATGATTGAAATATATACTTTAGCCTGTAAGCAAGTTCGAATTCGAGTTCGAAAGAAAAAGTTATAAAATCCTCAAATTTCACGTTACGTGGGACCCAAAATAGTGAAATTTTGTTAGAACGAGAATCAGAAAAATTAGACAACACCATTAGGTCCGCAACGAAAAATTAATCGAAATGGAATATTCATTTGTCATTTTTCGAGTTCGAATGGTTAAGATTTGATCAAAATTAGAAATATATAAAAATGTCAAAAATACCCCCAGCCCTTATTTAAAAGAAAGAGAACTTCTTTTATTTCATTTCTTCCTTTTTTCTCTAAAGAACTCAACTCAGCCATTCTTCCAAACCTAGGGTTTTAACCCTTCACATCAAGATCTATCGCAAGCGAGTCGAGTTGAACCTCGACGAAGAAGGCAAAGTCGTCAGCGTTGTCGAGCTCCACGTGCTCACCCCATTCAATCTCCGTTTCCTTTTCGTTGTCTTGGGTTCTCACAAAAAATCAGTAAGTAGGTTTGTTTATAACCACTTGGAGCCTCATCCAAATCGTAGAAGAGTCGTTGTTTGTCATTAGAAAGGGGAAGAACACTACCATCGAGGGTTTTGCAACCAAACCTATTTGTTTGGCATTCAATTTCACCAAATTAGATGTTCCGAACTGCCACTCCTTCATTTTCAAGCTAGCTTATCGTGTCCAACAATCACAAGAGTAAGGGACTCTCAACTCTTATTAATAATCTTAGATTTCAGAAAAATTGCATTTAGGGATCTCTCGAAACTTTTGTTGTATTTTAAAAATCGTAGAATGTTGTTATAGTTGCTTCAAATTCATGCTAGACCTAAGGTATTTGATGTATTTTATCGTGATTTAATTATTGGATTCGTGGATGGGTTATTAGAATCGAAAGCGAGCGAAAAATGAAGAAAAAATGAAAAAATTTGTGAAATTCCAGCGTTCTGACGGTGCCACCGTGCACTATTCACGGTGCTACCGTGAAAATCAAAAAGTGTCCGAAAAAATTTTATGATACTTTTTTTGGATTTCTCATGCTTTTAACATGCCAAATCGACTACTTATGGCCCCCGTAACTCCTTCAAACGAAGCGGGAAAAAAATAAACAAATGTTCATCGATTTTCCCAATTTTGGCAGTTTGCCTTCGCATACTTATTGGGACCCCCATTTTAACAAAAAATTGGATAGTTTTTTTATCGAATGATAAAAGTGATTTTACAAGCTTGAAAAAGAAATACTTTGTTTGAAAAGTCGAGAAGTGAGAATACGGTAGAATGGAAAAGGGATGAATCGGTAAAATGTTAGAGTCACACCCGAGGGGTAATGTCTGCATTTTACGTTGTATGTTGTATGTAGGTTAGTGAAAGGATATCCAGGTTATTAATGAAAAAGGTTGCATATTTATTTAAATTTATGTTGGCGCAGAGGCTCTGAGTATTGTTGTTTATTTTAAGCCGGGTGGCCACAGTTGCATGGTAGGAACTGGATATCCATTCTCAACCCTGTTCTGTTAATTTCTCTTTTGTTTTAAATGAAAAACAATATATATGTAGCTATTTTGTGAACTGTTAAAGGGTCTGTGAATGCCTGAAGGGATAGTGCGTCACATCATCCGAAGGGATGTACGGTAGGGACCACCAAGCTTATACGTGGTATGGGACGCGTATGAGAATGGAGTCACAACTGGAATCCGGGTCCATTCCTTTCTTATCTTTACCAGTAAACGTGTATCGTAAAGGTGGTCGTACACGAATGGAGTGTTATTTTGGGAATTACATGCACGTCTGATAGGCATAGATGAAGATGATTAGTCAGTGATCACTAACAATCTAGTAGTAGTCAAACGTTCTGACACATCGAAAAGAGACCCCTTGCTTAAGGTCACGTCAAACGGCCCGCTTGAGCAGAATTTATGTTGTAACATCATGTCCCGACTGGGAGCGATCCAGTCGTGAATCCTAACTCTTTAATTCCAATACTCTACCAATTGTACTATGTATTTGTTGTTATATTTTAAATTATAAACGCAAAGTGAAAGCGCCCTCGATCCGCGGGTGCGCGGATCCGCTTTTGACCATTGAGGTTTGGGAGTCGCCACCTAGTTATTGTGGTCTAGGAACCAAACTGACTCTAACATGGATAAAAGAACTAATCTACCATAAAAAAATCTGAATTCGGGGATCAAGTTACGGGGTTGGAAGGTGTTAGGCACCAACCCCGCCGGCCAAAGCCGATCTCTACTAACTTCCCAAGTAAATTACATTGCTAAAACCTAGATAAAAATAAATAAAAATAAAAATTCACCTTTCCGATGGCAAGGACTTGGTTCCCTCAGATCTGACAAAAAGAACTCCTTGTACCGTGCTCCCTTGCTTCTTCGTTCTGTTTCCGGATTTGACTTCGGATCTCCGAGGCAAGGTATCTCCTTGTTTTTGAATCTGAACTCTTCAGTTCGTTGAGGATTCGGGGGTGTTTTTAGAAGGCTTTTGGGTGTTTTCTAGACTAAAATTGAAGGAGGGATGTTAGCTAAGGAGTTGGGGCTCCAAAACTAGGGTTTATGGGGGGCTAGGGGAGCTTCTAGACCTACTTCTCTTAGGGTTTATTATTTGATACGAAAATAGGGTGTGAGCACCTCTATTTATAGATTTTTTTAAGAGTTGATTTGGATAGAGTTAGTGTTTAATTAGATCTCTTTTAATCAGAGTTGTGTTTTAGTTTGACTTGTTTTAGGTAGAATTGTGTTTTAATTAGAATTGTTTTAGGTAGAATTGTGTTTTAATTCAAATTGTTTTAGGTAGAATTATTTTTAAGTTAGAACTCTATTAGATAGAGTTATTATTTAATTAGAATTCTATTATGACTTTTGGTCTTATTTGATTGACTTTTAATGTTTTGACTTTAGTCTTAATTGATTGACTTTCATTATCTTGACTTTAGTCTTGCTTAATTGACTTTAATTTTGACTTAGTCTCTCACTAGATTGACTTTAATACCTTGACTTCAGTCTTTCTTGATTTACTTAAATTTTTGGAGAACCCCCTTCCATTATTTCTTTAATTCTTTGGACCCCCAAATGGAGGGGTCCTAAAGAAATATCTCACGAACCCTCAACAATTTTACCTGAAAGTCCGATTGATCGATTTTTTAGGTTCAAAATTTTAAATTAATTTCATCAATGTTTCACTTTAATTATTTAATTTTTTTATTTATTAATTTCGAATTTTTTTATTATAAAAATTGTGAAATTACCGTTTTGCCCCGGAGAGGACTTTTCACGTTTAAGTCGGTTTTTGTAAATGTTTTAGAATCAATTTTTCGTAAGGATTCAATGGAAATATTATTTTGTGTTTTTATGATAAAATTTTTTGTGTGAAATGGTCGTGAACTTTATGAGGGGCATTTTCGTAATTTTGTCGAATTCTGTAAAATTGGCGAAATGATTTATTTGATTTCGATTTGTTGTTTATGTGTTTGAATGAGTTTTCCTAAGCGTAACGTAGGCTCTAGGGTTGTTTTGAGGTTAGGGGTATTTTGGTAATTTGATAGTTTTTTAGTGATTTTTATCGTGAAGCTTCTTTTTGGTTTGCAAGATGATGATTTCTATGTTTCTGGGTCGTATTTTCCTAGCGTAGCATGGTTTTCTAAGGTTTTGTCAGTTCGAGATACCTCATCCGGATTTCTGAAACACATCTGGTAACAAAATAAAGCAATGGAATACACATCCATCATGGGAATCATTGCGATCTCGGGTTGACGAGTTGATTAATCAGGCGGATGCAAAAATGGGGTGTCTACAGATGCCCCTCTTTGGCAGAGGGTTGAAGCAAACTAGATAGCAAATCTATTTTGGTAGATAGTGCGATATTCGAATGCCAAAGCTAGTGACAGTTCATTTTGCAGCCTGATTTAGCAATTCGTCGGGACGTTCGGATCCTTGAGGGTAAAACTCTCCTCGAACTAAAAGGTTGTCAGGTCCTCGAGCTTGAACTCTCACTGACGATGTCAGATCCTCGAATTTTAGAAAATTCTCCCTGACTAATGCAAAAGTGCACGTGTGTGCAATGGTGTGATGCTGTGTGAAACTGAGTAAAAATGTGCCAGGTCCTAGAGATCTCTCTCACTGACAATAATGATTCAAAATTGAGATGCACTTATGCAACGAAAACAATCATAGTAAGGTTTAACAAAGGTAATTGGAGTTATAACATTGTAGGAACTTCGTTAAATCCTATTTGAAATTCTTTTTTAGAGTTTGAAAAAGTTTGAGTCCCATTTATCGGACTGGAGCCTATTGTAGCCAAGCTTCTCAGGCTAAGGAACTTAAACAATCCTATTAGTTCAATATGATTTCAAACAAAGCTGGGGTCTCGTTTCTCGGACTCTAAACGAGACCCTGGCTAAGGTTTACAGGAACTTAAACAATCCTATTAAAATTGGAGTCTCGTTTCTCGGACTCAAACTAAGGTTAATAGGCACTTCAAAAAGCCTATGATTCAAAACGTTGGAGTCTCATTTCTCGAACTCGAACTTAGGTTTGTAGGCACTTCAAAAAGCCTATTCATTCTATGATTCAAAAATTGGAGTCTCGTTTCTCGGACTCGAACTTAGGTTTGTAGGCACTTCAAAAAAGCCTATTCATTCTATGATTCAAAAATTGGAGTCTCGTTTCTCGGACTCGAACTTAGGTTTATAGGCACTTCAAAAAGCCTATTCATTCTATGATTCAAAAATTGGAGTCTCGTTTCTCGGACTCGAACTTAGGTTTGTAGGCACCAAAAAAGCTATTCATTCTATGATTAAAAAGTTGGAGTCTCGTTTCTCGGACTCGAACTGGGTTTGTAGGCACTTCAAAAAGCCTATTCATTCTATGATTCAAATTGGAGTCTCGTTTCTCGACTCAAACTTAGGTTTGTAGGCACTTCAAAAAGCCTATTCATCTATGATTCAAAAGGTTGGAGTCTCGTTTCTCGGACTCGAACTTGGTTTTGTAGGCACTTCAAAAAGCCTATTCATTCTATGATTCAAAAAGTTGGAGTCTCGTTTCTCGGACTCGAACTTGGGTTTGTAGGCACTTCAAAAAGCCTATTCATTCTATGATTCAACAAGTTGGAGTCTCGTTTCTTCCTCGGAACGAAGGAGGTTTGTAGGCACTTCAAAAAGCCTATTCATTCTATGATTCAACAAGTTGGAGTCTCGTTTCTCGGACTCGAACTTAGGTTGAGGCACTTCAAAAAGCCTATTCATTCTATGATTCAAAAAGTTGGAGTCTCGTTTCTCGGACTCGAACTTGGGTTTGTAGGCACTTCAAAAAGTCTATTCATTCTATGATTCAATAAGTTGGAGTCTCGTTTCTCGTCTCGACTCGAACTTAGGTTTATAGGCACTTCAACAAGCCCATTCATTCTATGATTCAAAAAGTTGGAGTCTCGTTTCTCGGACTCGAACTTACTAAGCCACGTTTCTCGGGCTTAGATTTATAGGAACTTAAACAATCCTATTAATTGATTATATGATTCAAAATCGAGCTCAAAGTTTGAAAGATCAGGCCTTTATTGGCTTATCATGCATCTGGATTCGTAATTATCATTGGGTTTCGTCGGACTTTTAAGCTTTTGTATGATTTTCTTTTTATCATGTGATTAAGAACAAAATTTTGGAATTAAATGACCTTCAAAAATGCCCCTAGTTTCAAGGTTGGCTTTAATTGGGACTTGACTACGAGACTGATGGAATGGATTACGCTTAAAAAATATGGACTCTGATGTATGATAGATAGAAGAACTGACATTCTCTTAAATTTAAGACTCTTAAGATTATCATATGTGCAATAAAGAATTGATCATTTTCTTTCGAATTTCTTTTGAAAAATGCTTGAGCTGGACTTAAAAAATCTTGATAAATATTAGAATAAAAGATCTTCCTCTTCAAAGTGATTGATGATTCTACATCTTCCATTAGCGAACACTTGAACAAGTAAACATACTTTTGAAGATCCTACAATGTTCAAGATGACTTCTGATTTTTTCGACTTCAATATTGTCTTTGTCGGATGTGAGCTCTTGGCTAAAAGACAAATATCGGGATTGAATGGTTCTGCAGTTTCTGCACAAGCTTCCTTCTGAATTTTTCTTCTTGACGGGACCTTTCCTCCCATTTGATGATGCCCTAATTTTTGCCTAGATCGCCTCTTTAGGTTTTCAATCTAGCGGGCTTTGCTCTTTCTTTTTCTGATGATACCTTGATTTTTGCCTAGGTCGCCTTTTCAGGTTTTCAACCTAGCAGGCTTTCTTTTTTATGGTTATGCCCTAAATTTTGCCTAAGCCGCCTTTTCAGGTTTTCGACTTAGCGGGCTTCTCTTTTTTTTCTTGATGATCTTGTGTAACCAAATCGACGATTCTCAGTTTCCTGCACCTTAACCGAGTCAATTAGCCTTCAGGAGGACTTAATAGGTGGGCTTAGGATATGGTTTAGAAAGAAAAGGTATAAGGCTCAACTTCCCAAAATGCCCCTAGTTTGATTCTCTCTTTTCTATCAATTATTTTGATTTTTTTTTCTAAATGCCCCTAGTTTGGCATTCTTTTCTTTTTATCAATTCTTCTGATTCTTTTTTCTAATGCCCTTAGTTTGGCATTCTTTTCTTTTGAACATTTCAATAGTAGATTTCTCTTTTGGATGACACTTTCCTTAAGAGAATACATTTTTCTTTTAATGACCGGGCCTGAAGTAACTTCTCAGGTTGCCTACGTACCCCAAATATTTCTTTTTTTCCTTTGGGATCAGGTCAAAACGTAGTTCATACTAAGATTCCCTCCCAAGTTTGCTTGGTGTGGTTTGAAAAGAAATAGGCTATTTGATTTTTTTTTAGAGGCTGCAAGGGGCTAAAGAAGGTTTTCTTTTTCTTGGTAAGACAGGAAAATGGTTCGACCAAAGAAGGCCTCCTTTGGTGAATGCTGCTTGACTTGGTCAAAGTTTCAGGAATTCGATATCTGAATTGCTCTGTCGAGCAAGGTCTTCTTTTGAGAATGAATATTCTTCAGTCTTCTTTTGTGAAATGAGTATGATTGAGTTTTCTAACTCTAAAACTTCGAGAAAGTCTTTTATTCTCTTATGAATGAAATTCTCCTCTTTTGAGTGAGAAACCTGGTAGATCCACTTGTAAGTCTTAGTGTCTTTGTCGATGCCTTTCAACTATATCATTTTTGACCAATAATCTTTGACTTTGAAATCACTTGACTTTATGTCTTGATCTATATTTTTTATGCGATCCATCCATATATCCTTATGAGACCATGCAAGAAACATTGTTGAATTTCTCAAGTAAGTTTACTACTCTCTCATGTTCTCTTGAGGATAATGTATCACCAATTTGCACTTCTTGAGTGTACTCTTTAATTCCAATATTATCAAATTTGATTAGTGAGTTTAAGTGTTCATTTCTCATGTTAGATTTTATGTTCACATCATTATTGCACACATGATAATCAAAAGCTTCTTTATTAGAATAAAAAAGAACACAAACTGACAAACCTTACTAAAACCCAAAATAAAGATGGCTAACTGAATTCAAAGACTGACGCAATTGAAGCTAAAAAAAACTAAGAAAACTTAAAAGATGACATCATTATGAATAGAGGGACACAAATCTAGAGTCTATGCCACTTCGGTTATCTTCGATGGATGACTTGAACTTGCCTGCTTTTACTATCTCTTCATATTTTGATTCAAGCCTCTGTCATATTCGCGACAATCCGTTGCTTCAATAATTTCCCTGTTCTTCAGTTCTGTCGCTGCCTTAGGGTAGTTGTGCTCATTCTGGCATGGAGCGAATGCACTGTTAAGACCCATTTGGTGAATGAAGGGAACTGGATCAATTGATTCGGGTTTGGATATGGATATTAGGTTCAGAGTAGGAGGGGGTTGATTTTGAAAAGTAGGCAAAGGGTTAGTCTTAACATTGGGAGTAGTAGGAGTGGGTATGGTGACTTTTCCTTGCTCAATAAGGTCTTGGATAGCATGTCTGAGAGTAATACACCTGTCAAGAACATGACCAGGCATCTGATGGAATTCATAGAATTGCCCATTATCCATGTTTGGGGGAAGAGGATTAGGCAAATGCTTAGGTTGTAAAGGGTCAACCATCCCCTTTTCATCAATTTTTGATAAGCAACACTAAGGGACATTCCAAGATTGGCAAACTGTCTTCTAGGCTTAGTTTGTGAAGGTTGAGTAGCTTGAGGAGATAGTGCGAAGGAGGTGTTGGCCACTTGTAAGGAATTGACATTAGGTTTGAAATGTTTGGGTTTTGACTCAGACGAGTTACCAAAAAGTCCCGAAGAGTAGGCATCCTCAACTTTTTTCCAGCCTCAAGGAGGGATTGAAAAGTAGGAAGGTACTGAGGCATCAAGTACTTGGCATAATTTGGAGTGAGATTCCTGAGGATAATCTTAACTTGTTCCTTCTCTTGAGGTCGGTCCCACAGTTGAGCGGCTTTAGCTCTCCATCGAGCAATGAACTCAGTGAAAGTTTCCCCAGGTTTTTGTTGTAGTTTAGTTTCTAAATCTCTTCTTGTGAGTTCAATATTCGTGTTGAATGAATATCGACCAATAAACTCTTTCATCAATTCATGCCATGTTCTTACCCGAGATGAGTCCAATGACATTAACCAGCGTAGTGCAGGACCTGTCAGGGTTCTTTAAAAAGTTGAGCCATCTGTTCTTCACTTAGACCCTGAGATTGCATTATGCCGACATATACTTTTAAGTGAGTCCTAGGGCATCCAATACCGTCAAACTTCTCCATATCTGGCATTGTGAACTTTTCTGGTAGACGGACCGTGGGAAACAAGGTCATTGACCCTAATCCAAGAGTAAGATCATCAGGGTCTTTGATGTTCTTCAAAGCAGTTTCAACTTGAGTTATTCGATGAGCTAGGACAGGGTCAACGTGTAACTGATCATCTTCTTGGTTTTCAACGAGGTCAAACACATCCTGAGGTTCTATAGCTTTATCTTTTCCCTTTTCAATTTTCAGGGATTCGATTTGTGTTTGGACAGAGGCAATAATCTGGGCTTGAAAAGATTCTAAAATCTGACGGAGCGCAGCTTCATCCATGGTACTCGTTTCTTCTTGTGGCAAAGATTGACTACTTAGCAATGGTACTCTAGAAAGACGACTCTTTTCACGGACCCAAAGTGGTACAGATGGGGGTTTAGAACGTTTAGGACCAATTATCACCTGATTGGAAGTAAACCAAGGTTAACCATTGACTCTAAAGGTTTGACTCTTAACCACAATGATTAAAATTTTGATATAAAATAGCCCAAGTCTGACGGAAAATCGAATCCAAATGCACCATAAGTCTATAGTGACCAAGAAAGTGAGAAAGGTTAGATGCGGGTCTACCCCTGATTGGGATTGAACCTTTGATTAATTTGATCTTAAGATAGAATCTTTCTAGATAAAGTGGTCTGAATCTTTAAAAGTGAAACCAATTAGTCCAACTGATTTGGTATTGATCAGTTTGATCAATTTGTCCATTGGGTCAACTGGTTTAAGTGGTTCAAATTAATCAGTACATTTCACCGATTGGGTAGGACCGATGTTGCGGATTTTTGTGATTATTCTGGATCGGTCCTGCCCACCTACCTGTTGGTTGGATTGAATAAAGCAACCCAGGAACACCCATAGTCAATTCGTGTCGTGACCTATAGGAAGGCTTCTAGACTCTAGGTTTACTACGTGCAATGCATTTTTATCTAGCCACCCTTGCCCAAGCACACCTATATACCTTTCGATACGTGGTGACTTGGTTTGATATACCGTATAGGTGATAATCTAAAAACCTCAATTCATTTCTCTGAAGTCAAAAAATAGCCAGTTCGATCTCCAGTTGAGAGGTGGCGCACAATGCTGAGCAAGGGCCCACTTAAATACCTCTCGTCTAGAATAGACGTAGTCTATCCCCCTCGTACAGTAGGGTACAACGGGGCAAGATCTTATTTAGGCACCGGTTTTGACCAAGAAATGCAATTGATATACTTAGACTATCTTTTATACCTACGGGTACGAGTCAAGAGTTGTAGCTTTCATAAATGGTTTGGCATCCCACGAGGGGACCGACCACGTACTAGTACTACGTTGGCAATCGACACATGTGACTGTGTGGCTTACAATAGGTCAAAGGCTCAGGTCGCTCCAGCCTGGGTGCATCAACATACTTCTCAGAATCACCTGATCAGATGGTATTGATGCCCCAGTTTGATATACCCTAAGGTACGTGACTGGAGTTGTGGGTTTCATGAATGACGTCGCATCTCCGAAGAGACCGGGCCACGCACTAGTGCCACGTTGGCTAAATGGGACGTGTAAGTGAGTAAAATAGTAAACGTGCATGTGGTGTGTGCAAAACAGGGTGGGGTGTGCCCGGGACCTTTTTCAAACAAATGGGCCCATGGATCCAATCAAACCAATCATACATTTAATCAAACCAAAATCATTCAAATCATATGAATATTCAATTAAGATCACATTATTCCCATCACATAAGCACATTAACATTACGATCAACATCAATCATGTATTCAAGCAAGATCATGGTAAATTAATCAATAAATATGGCATATGATAATGATCAAACAAACATTGCAATAGGCATAATTTTTATAATTTTTAAGGTCCAATCAATGATCACTTTTGGGTGATCCAAAATAAATTGAGATTCCAATAGGTGTTACATTGATGATAGAATGACAATGGTTGAGATGAGCTCACTCTCAAGAACATTAATTGTGCCAACATTAGATAATTCAGATTTTCTGTGAATTAGGAAAATACAATCTGAACTTGCATCGATGATATCTAAGGCTCCCGATAACGAAATCGAGTGAACTCAAGTTCTAAATTAATCTAATCGATGAGATCTACATTTTATTAAGAGGTGCCTAGACTTAATTCTCACCAGAATGTTCTGTAAAAAAGTTTTAACGTTACTGTCCCAACTTTCATTCAGAAATAATTCCAGATTTCCAATTGAACTTGCATCGATGATATCTAAGGCTTCCGATAACGAAATTGAGTGAACTCAGATTCTAAATTAATCTACTCGACGAGATCTACGTTTTTATAAGAGGTCCTAGACTTAATTATCACTAGAATATTCTGTAAAAAAGTTTTAACGTTGCTTGTCCCAACTTTCATTCAGAAATAATTCAGATTTACAGATTGAACTTGCATCGATGATATCTAAGGCTTCCGATAACGAAATTGAGTGAACTCAGATTCTAAATTAATCTACTCGACGAGATCTATATTTTATTAAGAGGCTCCCAGACTTAATTCTTGCTAGAATATTATCTAAAAACGTTTTAATATTGCTGTCCCAACTTTCATTCAGAAATAATTCCAGATTTACAGATTGAACTTGCATCGATGATATCTAAGGCTTCCGATAACGAAATTGAGTGAACTCAGATTCTAAATTAATCTACTCGACGAGATCTATATTTTATTAATAGGCTCCCAGACTTAATTCTTGCTAGAATATTCTATAAAAACGTTTTAATATTTCTGTCCAACCTCTATCATTCCATCATTTTCATAGGTTAATTTGAATCTTTCATTATTTAGGAGTCATCAAAAAGTGATCCTTAATTGGAAAAAAAAATGCAATACCCAAAATCATCTACAATCAAGATAAAAAAATAAATAAAGAGAAAAAATAAATAAAATAAATTCAACTAAATAAAAAAAAATTAGGTCATCTTGGCAATGCTCCCATACTTGGGGTTTTTCAAGTTTGATCCTCAATAGTCCCCAGTGGAGTCGCCACTGAAAGCGCCCTCGATCCGCGGGGTGCGCAGATCCGCTTTTGACCCTTGAGGTTTGGGAGTCGCCACCTAGTTATTGTGGCTAGGAACCAAACTGACTCTAACATGGATAAAAGAACTAATCTACCATAAAAAAATCTGAATTCGGGGATCAAGTTACGGGGTTGGAAGGTGTTAGGCACCAACCTCGCCCGGCCAAAGCCGGTCTTACTAACTTCCCAAGTAAATCATTGCTAAAACCTAGATAAAAATAAAAAAAATAAAAATTCACCTTTCCGATGGCAAGGACTTGGTTTCCTCAGATCTGACAAAAAGAACTCCTTGTACCGTGCTCCCTTGCTTCGTTCTGTTTCCGGATTTGACTTCGGATCTCCGAGGCAAGGTATCTCCTTGTTTTTGAATCTGAACTCTTCAAGTTCATTGAGGATTCGGGGGTGTTTTTAGAAGGCTTTTGGGTGTTTTCTAGACTAAAATTGAAGGAGGGATGTTAGCTAAGGAGTTGGGGCTCCAAAACTAGGGTTTATGGGGGGCTAGGGGAGCTTCTAGACCTACTTCTCTTAGGGTTTATTATTTGATACGAAAATAGGGTGTGAGCACCTCTATTTATAGATTTTTTTAAGAGTTAATTTGGATAGAGTTAGTGTTTAATTATATCTCTTTTAATCAGAGTTGTGTTTTAGTTTGACTTGTTTTAGGTAGAATTGTGTTTTAATTAGAATTGTTTTAGGTAGAATTGTGTTTTAATTCAAATTGTTTTAGGTAGAATTATTTTTAAGTTAGAACTCTATTAGATAGAGTTATTATTATAATTAGAATTCTATTATGACTTTTGGTCTTCTTTGATTGACTTTTAATGTTTTGACTTTAGTCTTAATTGATTGACTTTCAATATCTTGACTTTAGTCTTGCTTAATTGACTTTAATTTTGACTTTAGTCTCACTAGATTGACTTTAATACCTTGACTTTAGTCTTGCTTGATTTACTTTAAATTTTTGGAGAACCCCCTTCCATTATTTCTTTAATTCTTTGGACCCCCAAATGGAGGGGTCCTTAAAGAAATATCTCACGAACCCTCAATAATTTTACCCGAAAGTCCGATTGATCGATTTTTTAGGTTCAAAATTTTAAATTAATTTCATCAATGTTTCACTTTAATTATTTAATTTTTTATTTATTAATTTCGAATTTTTTTATTATAAAAATTGTGAAATTACCGTTTTGCCCCCGGAGAGGACTTTTCACGTTTTAAGTCGGTTTTTAATGTTTTAGAATCAATTTTTCGTAAGGAATTCAATGGAAATATTATTTTGTGTTATTTATAAAAATTTTTGTGTGAAATGGTCGTGAACTTTATGAGGGGCATTTTCGTAATTTTGTCGAATTCTGTGAAAATTGGCAAAATGATTTATTTGATTTCGATTTGTTGTTTTATGTGTTTGAATGAGTTTTCCTAAGCGTAACGTAGGCTCTAGGGTTGTTTTGAGGTTAGGGGTATTTTTTGGTAATTTGATAGTTTTTAGTGATTTTTATCGTGAAGCTTCTTTTTGGTTTGCAAGATGATGATTTCTATGTTTCTAGGGTCGTATTTTCCTAGCGTAGCATGGTTTCTAAGGTTTTGTCAGTTCGAGATACCTCATCCGGATTTCTGAAACACATCTGGTAACAAAATAAAGCAATAGAATACACATCCATCATTGGGAATCATTGCGATCGGGTTGACGAGTTGATTAATCAGGCGGATGCAAAAATGGGGTGTCTATACAAAGCATGCTTGTTATTTTAATGTGATGAATCATAATTGGATACAAATGAAAGTGTATAATGAGTACTGATGATTGATGCCATGTGAATCTTTAAAACTGTTTAGTTGCTCATCCCTGGCTATATGTACCAATTAATCGTATTTTCTTTTGTAAAACCTTGCATTTGTTAAACTTTTCAACATGCTTACTCGATCATTTTTAGGGGAGGTTATTAGTAGGAATTGGTTGTGGACTTATTGGGTAACCATCGTTACTCACCATTTCCTTCCTATTTTTTTTTTAGTTTTAGCACTTGTAGTTACCGAGACAGGTGCAGAGTCATTAAGTGTGGAGTATCTGGTCGGTCAGATCGACGATCAGAGTCTATTGCTTAGTGAGCAATAGGGCTACACCCCTTAGTGATGTCAATTTCGTCCAAGATGTATGTAGATTTTGGAGTGAGTATTGGGTTTGTATTAGAGTAAGAGTACTTTGAAAATCTTGTATATTGTTAAACTTTCACACTTTGATAGACTCTTGTATTAGATATTTTCAGTCCTTCGCTGTTATTTTCGTGTTGCCTTTTTATATAGTCAGAATTTGTGGTATATTAGATTACGATGTTTTCGAGTTCCGTGGAACACTAATATAAATAGAGAGAGCCACGCTCAAATTTCGAGGTGCCACCTAGTACCTTTGTATTTGGCCTTGGGATTTGTGTTAGTGTTTGGCGGGGCGTCACAGATGGTATTAGAGCATAGCATTAGATCTGTATGGGATACAGATCTGTTATGTTTTGAAGAATAAGTTGATACTACAGACATTAGAGATAATCATAGAGCGTCACTAGGAATTCTATATCTGAGCTCATCAGTAGTTCCGTATTGGGATTGCGAGCTTTTCTGTGTCTAGAAGTCTGTAGAGCCTAGTAAGCCTAAGATAAAATTCTAGGTTCACTCTATAGTGATGAAAATGGTGTTCATTACTAGATTCCTTATTATAATAGTAGTTAATGCTTCCTTAAGAATGATGTTGACGTAGTTCGGAGAAATGTCTTGCTTCGGATAAATAGAAAATTCATGAACTTGCAGGCTAGGAAAAGAGGCAAGAAAACAGAGTTACAACTGGACCCATGACAATGAGTCAAACTGGTGGGGAAGGCCTACCTGGGTTGAGTCAACTCACCAAGATAGAACAATTGATAGAAGCAGTCTTGGGGTTATCCCAGAGTCAGACACGCATGGAAAGGAGACAATTGGAGATGTTTGAGGCTCAAATGATCATCGTGGGTCAATTAACGAAAAGACTAGAAAGAATAGAAGAAAAACTCTACCACCATCTTAAGGATGAATCCCAAAAGGACCCTAGAGTAGATATCCCAGCACAGAGAGGACTACAAGAAGAAATAGGGATAGTACAATCATCGCCTCCAAGCCTATTTGAAGAAGGACAGTTAGGATCCAACAAGAGGCAAACAATTACAAAACTAGCAGGGTCATGGGGAAAATGACTATACATAAGTAACGAGACTATAGAAATACTCGCTAGAGAAATGGAAGAGTTTTGCAAGAAACAACAACATATGCTACTAAATCAGACAAAAGAAAGAGTAATGGCATGCTATGAATGTGGTAAGTTGGGACATAAAGGGGTACAATATTCAGGTCGACATCAACTAATTAAATATGCGTGGCTCAGAAAGATGTTAGATGGGCCAATTCAAGGAACAATAAGGTCATCAGATTTTAACAAGGTCGATGACATGCTTATATCATCACAAGCAGACCGAACTAGTGGTCGAAAACGAGAGGGGATGGAATTACAGATGTGCTAGGGACAGACCAGTCAACCCTCAACCTCTCTTCCTTCTAGATCAGACCCGGCCAAGAGGCCGATGTATTTGAGGCCAATCGCCCCGGGTTTAGTTTACCCATAGTATAGAGCTACTCCACCACCGAGTTGTGGGGTTCCCTCATCACTGAGTCATAGAGCGGCTGGAATTCCAACAACGCTAGCAGGACAAAGAGAACCAACGAGGCAGGTTCAGGGACCACAGGCTCCATCTTTCCAACTGCCCGCTCCACTGAAACCTATGAAGACAAAAGCGTTGACATGCTACGCGTGTGGTCAGGTGGGACATATAAGGAGAGAATGCCACCTATCACAGTCGCAAGCAAGGGTTGTGATCCAGGAGAAAGTACCTGTCTCCGACGAAATTTTGGAAGGTACAATTTCTAATTGTAATGTTAGAAATCAGATTTCTATTCAATATTGATTCCTTTAGATTAAATACTTTTGCTAAGATTTTACACCCTTACTAGAGTTATAAATTATAGAGACAGACCGAGTAATAAAACTATCTACGCCACTAGAAGATTTTGATTGTTAAAAAGTTGTTGAGTACTTTGGGGCAAAGAAGATTGATGAGATAGGCATAATAGAGTAGGGTAAAAAAGAACATTATACGTGAAAATGTGTGTTGTGGGGACAAATATAATTATAACATGAAAATAATATGGTTGAGATTGTGTAAGTAAAGGCTAAAAGTATGTGTGGGTAAGTAATGTTTAGAATGATACTTCGTGAAGAAAGAATGAGGTTTTTAAGAGATTAAGTAAGAACCTACAGAATAAAAGTGTTCAACCAAAAATTGAAATTTTGTATATGACACAAATGAACGAGTATTTGGAGGTAACTTAATGTGTGAGAGAGATATTTCATTAGGAGAGGTAAGGAGTAAATTTATGAATAGTAGAGCATGTTGGATTTGATGATTGTATAAGTTAAAAGTATTGTTAAAAAGATTAGACTTACAGTAAAGAAGAGTTAGAAAACAAGGCGGGTATAATAAGGGGTGGATCGTAACGTGTTTTGTTAATTAATGAATATGTTTTAGGTGTTAAGAGGGTTGAAGAGTGTGAGTAGATGAGGACTATTTGCAAAACTAGTAATCTGATTGTGTATGTGTAACAATTGATATTATATATGATCTAAGTGGAAGAATTGATGAAATTTGGAAATGGTAGCATACCATTTCGAAAGGGCATGTAGTATGCAAAAGAAGATAGACTTAGTGGAGTATAAGTTAGGACGTGGGTCAATGTAAGATGCGAAAAAGAATATGTTTGATACAAAGTTGCATTAATGATAACTTAATGGAATTGTAAGAAAATAGATGAAGAAGGTAAGATAGCAATATTGCTTGTGAATTGAAAGTCATGAGAGATAGTCGTGAGATTTGTAAAGGCTAATTATTGTAATAGCAATATTAGATGATAAGTGAAATTATGTATGATTTAGGCAAAATAACATTTCATGAATAAGGATTATTTGACATTATAATGATATTTGAACAGTAGCTAGTCGATACTGTGAATTTGGGAGTAGAGAAAGAAAGCGTATGACTTGCAGCTTGTGGGACTGTTTGAAGTAGGTGAACAGATCTCGAGCAGGTTCATCGCGTGTTCCACATGTCTATGTTGAAGAAGTATTTGTCAAACCTTTCACACGTGGTCAGTTTGCGAAATAATTTATTTGATGTAGGATTTACCTTCTTGATTAAGGTTATAAATCATAAAGATCCTGACAAAGGCCTCGAGGTGATATCACGGTAAACAGAACATGGAATCTTGAGTCGAATGTAGATATATTGGTGTATTAGGAATAAAGGATTTGAATACGAATTGCGAAGTTAGTGTTGGTAAATACTGCATTATAGTAATGGTGTGTTTGTAGTAAGACTGCGTATTGAGGAATAAATTTCTATTGCAAGTACAAGTACGCATAATGGACGATGTAGTTGGTGAGAAAAACAAAGATAAAGGATAGAGAAGGTGTGAAAGAATTATTGATAAAGATTGTTGAGGAATTGGTATACTGTGAGCTAATTTATTGTCTTAGAGTTATACAAAAGATGAATTAGTTGGAGTATGAGAATGAATTGTAGTGATTAATCAATGCATGTGTTGGGTTGATGGAAAATAGGTGACCTAAGGTTTAGGAATTGAAAAATGAGATTAGCTTAGAACCAAGGGTAGACGATAATTGAAGATAAGTATCGTTTGTTATACATGTCCTGTTAGTGGAATGCTAACAACGTTTGATAAGGTACAATTTCAATTTCGAGGATGAAATTTTTATTAAGGGGGGGAGAATGTAACACCACGGATTTTTAACTCGTATCTCGAAGAAATCAAATGGTGATAATTCAAGGAAAATGCCATAGAAGGAAATTAGAGTAAAACACTCGGATATTGTTCCGATCATTTTTAACGAAAACCAACTCCGTCATTAGGTTCAAAATGATTGAAATATATACTTTAGCCTGTAAACAAGTTCGAATTCGAGTTCAGATGAAAAAATTATAAAATCCTCGAATTTCACATTAAGTGGGACCCAAAACAGTGAAATTTTGTTAGAACGAGAATCAGAAAAATTAGACAGCACTATTAGGTCCACAACAAAAAATTAATCGAAATGGAATATTCATTTGTCATTTTTCGAGTTCGAATGGTTAAGATTTGATCGAAATTAGAAATATATAAAAATGTCAAAAATACCCCCAGCCCTTATTTAAAAGAAAGAGAACTTTCTTTTATTTCATTTCTTCCTTTTTTCTCTAAAGAATTCAACTCAGCCATTCTTCCAAACCTAGGGTTTTAACCCTTCACATCAAAATCTATCGCAAACGAGTCCGAGTTGAACCTCGACGAAGAAGGCAAAGTCGTCGGCGTTGTCGAGCTCCACGTGCTCACCCCATTCAATCTCCATTTCCTTTTCGTTCTCTTGGGTTCTCATAAAAAATCAGCAAGTGGGTTTGTTTATAACCACTTGGAGCCTCATCCAAATCGTAGGAGAGTCGTTGTTTGTCATTAGAAAGGGGAAGAACACTTCCATCGAGGGTTTTGCAACCAAACCGATTTGTTTGGCAATCAAGTTCACCAAATTAGATGTTCCGGACCGCCACTCCTTCATTTCCAAGCTAGCTTATCGTGTCCAACAATCACAAGAGTAAGGGACTCTCAACTCTTATTAATAATCATAGATTTCAGAAAAATTACATTTAGGGATCTTTCGAAACTATTGTTGTGTTTTAAAAATCGTAGAATGTTGTTGTAGTTGCTTCAAATTCATGCTAGACCTAAGGTATTTGATGTATTTTATTGTGATTTAATTATTGGATTCGTGGGTGGGTTATTAGAATGAAAACGAGCGAAAAACGAAGAAAAAATGGAAAAATTCGTGAAATTCCAGCGTTCTGACGATGGCACCGTGCATTATTCACGGTGCT
Source organism: Akebia trifoliata (assembly GCF_017979445.1). NCBI lineage: Eukaryota > Viridiplantae > Streptophyta > Magnoliopsida > Ranunculales > Lardizabalaceae > Akebia > Akebia trifoliata. The sequence goes on along the minus strand of NW_028237145.1, from coordinate 9,488 downwards.
ACTGTGTGCCGCCGTGCACTATTCATGGTGCTACCGTGAAAACCAAAAAGTGTTCGAAAAAATTGTCAGATATTTTTTTTGAACTTCTCATGCTTTTAACATGCCAAATCGACTATTTATGACCCCCGTAACTCCTTCAAACGAAGCAGAAAAAAAAAATAAATTTTCATCGATTTTCCCAATTTTGGCAGTTTGCCTTCGCATACTTATTGGGACCCCCGTTATAACAAAAAATTGGATAGTTTTTTTATCGAATGATAAAAGTGATTTTAGATGCTTGGAAAAGAAATACTTTGTTTGGAAAGTCGAGAAGTGAGAACACGGTAGAATGGGAAAGGGATGAATAGGTAAAATGTCAGAGTCACACCTGAGGGGTGATGTCTGCATTTTACGTTGTATGTTGTATGTAGGTTGGTGAAAGGATATCCAGGTTATTAATGAAAATGTTGCATGTTTATATAAATTTATGTTGACGCAGAGGCTCCGAGTATTGTTGTTTATTCTAGGTCGGGTGGCCACAGTTGCATGGTAGGAACTGGATATCCATTCTCAACCCTGTTCTGTTAATTCTTTTTTTGTTTTAAATGAAAAACAATATATATATATATATGTAGCTATTTTGTGAGCTGTTAAAGGGTCTGTGAATGCCTGAAGGGATAGTGCGTCACATCATCCGGAGGGATGTACTATCCTGGGATGTACGGTAGGGACCACCAAGCTCATACGTGGTATGGGACGCGTATGAGAATGGAGTCACAACTGGAATCCGGGTCCATTCCTTTCTTATCTTTACCAGTGAACGTGTATTGTAAAGGTGGTCGTATACGAATGGAGTATTATTTTGAGAATCACATGCATGCCTGATAGGCATAGACGAAGATGATTAGTTAGTGATCACTAACAATCTAGTAGTAGTCGAACGTTATGACACATCGGAAAGAGACCCATTGCTTACGGTCACGTCAAATGGCCCGCCTGAACCGGATAAATGGTCACCAGTATGGTAAGAGCAGCGACTGACCACAAAATCAGGAACTAAAAGCCAGATTTATGTTGTAACATCATATCCCGACTGGGAGCGATCCAGTCATGAATCCTAATTCTTTAATTCCAATACTCCACCAATTATACTATGTATTTGTTGCTATATTTTAAATTATAAACTGCAAGCATGCTTGTTATTTCAATGTGATGAATCATAGTTGGATACAAATGAAAGTATATAATGAGTACTGATGATTGATGCCATGTGAATCTTTAAAACTGTTTAGTTGCTCATCCCTGGCTATATGTACTAGTTAATCGTATTTTCTTTTGTAAAACCTTGCACTTGTTAAACTGTTCAGCATGCTTACTCGATCATTTTTAGGGGAGGTTATTAATAGGAATTGGTTGTGGACTTATTGGGTAACCATCGTTACTCACCCTTTCCTTCCTATTTTTTTTTTAGTTTTAGCATTTGCAGTTACCGAGACAGGTGCAGAGTCGTTAAGTGAGGAGTATCTGGTCGGTCAGATCGACGATCAGAGTCTATTGCTTGGTGAGCACTAGGGCTACACCCCTTAATGATGTCAATTTCGTCTAAGATGTATGTAGATTTTGGAGTGAGTGTTGGGTTTGTATTAGAGTAAGAGTACTTTGAAAATCTTGTATATTGTTAAACTTTCGCACTCTGATATACTCTTGTATTAGATATTTTCAGTCTTTCACTGTTATTTTCGTGTTGTCTTTTTATATGGTCAGAATTTGTGGTATATTAGATTACGATATTTTCGAGTTCCGTGGAACACTAACATAAACAGAGAGAGCCATGCCCAAATTTCGAGGTGCCACCTAGTACCTTGGGATTTGGCCTTGGGATTTGTGTTAGTGTTTGACGGGGCGTCACAAGAAGTGTTAAGTTATTACTAAGGAGTAAAATGTAATTTAAACTCTTATTGAAGAGCAACAAGTAGTTTTAAGCTCTTATTGAGGAGTTTTAGGTTCTTACTGAGGATCAAAAAATAATTTTAAGCTCTTGCTAAGGAGCAATAAATAGTTTTAAACTCTTACTGAGGGGTAAGATGTAGTCTAGGCTGTTACTAAAGAAAAAAAATGATTTTAAGTTCTTACTGATGAGCAACAAGCAATTTTAGGCTCTTACTGAGGAGCAACAAGTAGTTTTATGCTCTTAGTGAGGAACAATACTGCTAAGAAAGTGCTTAGGCAAAATAATTTTGATATTTATTGACCTCAGATAATTCAATATTTGTTTTTAAGGAATAGATTGAACTTTTCAAAAGAGACCCGAAGTACTAGTTTGCATGATGCATGTAGAAAAGTCTTTGTTTTATTTATTTATTTTTAAGTTATCCTTTTAGTATGAGCATAATGACTATATCAAGAATCAAACTTTGTTTAATATTGACCAGAGTGTGCCTATTAAATAGATAGTAGTTTTCCTCAATTCTCTTTAAGGTCTTTTAGAATCATCCCCACCATCGGATATCGACAAAAGTATAGAAAATGACTAGATGGTGGTTGATGATGAGATAAAAGATTGTGTGATGATTGGTGATAAGTGGTGGACTTTAGAATATATATGAGATATTGACAGATTGAAGAGTATTCAAACTTCAAGCATTGTCGAGCTAGAGAGTGATTGGTGGATAAAGATGATATTTCTTTTATTTTTATTATTTTTTATTTTTTTTATTATTCATGCCCATGGTGCCAACTATGATTTTCACTAAGGTTGACTCAATAATTTTTGCGCATTGATGCCCTTTTAGGTTTTAATCATGCCTATGGTGTTTGATCTTACTATGATTTTATTCTTTTATTCACAACACTTTTGTAAGTTTTTATTGTGCCCTTTCAAATCACAATATACTTCTTATAAACTTCTCATAGAAAGTTATTCCTTCATTGTCAATGAACATTCGGGGTAGAAGTATTATTTTTAAATCATTTCACAATAATAGATGACTTAATTTAAGGATGTAACCTAGATAGGGTTGAAGTTTTTGAAGAAATGGTATAAGCTTGAAATGTAATTGGATATAATGGATATATTAAAATGGAAATTTGCCTTTTATTCTATTTTTTGGTGAGAAGAAAACTACATCTTATTTTACATGAGTCAGAAAGAACCCATTTACGCACGTTTGAGAGCATCAAGTGGGATGATGGATTTAGAAGACAGTTATGCATGGGGTCTGAGAGGGTTTAGTCTCTTTGGATTCTTTGATTTCATGGCAAGTAGCTCGTTTGAAATCTTAGATTTGATGAAATTGGGTGATTGATGGAAAGTGACTACCCAAACACGGGGTCTGACAAGGTTTGCCTTATTAATTCCTCAATTTTGTGGCGCAAAACTCGATTGAAATCTTTGATTTGATGAATTTTGAGATGATTAATGATTTTAACCATACTTCATTGAATTTTTATCCGAGCTACTTTGAAAGGTATATATATATATATATTTGAAATGACATTCTCATTTTTTTTCTTTTTTGTTTTCATTTTTTCAAAATTGCCATAATGTGGGATGGCATACCCCAATTCTAAGTAATTGAAGGATAATGAAAACTCGAGTTGGTACTTTTAAAAAGAAAGCTTTTGTTGGATGAATGAGATTTTTTATTGTCTTAGACTGAGAAATGTGATAAATGTCCCAGTTTTACCTATTTTTTATTGTTTTATCATTTGTAATTTATACTCATGCGGGCCAAGAATAATCAAAAGGGATTGAAGAGAGTATGATGATAATCTTTAGGTTTCTTGAGTCGTCTTCAATTTTCTTATTGAATCGACTCTAACTCTTCACAATTTGATAGGATACCTATGTCATTCATTAATTCTCAATTCTTTGTAGTCATGACGCTCATAATTAAAAGATGTTTTTGATATACATATGTATACATATATTTTTTTTTGAGAAATATAATAGTAATTTTTTTGTTTTTTTTAAATGAACGTTCTAAATTAATACATTTCTTGAGGACGAAAGTTCGATAAATATTCCCAATAAGGGAATACAACCTTTTTTTTTTAAATTTCAAAATTTTGATTTTTGTGTTTTTTTTAAATGGACATTCTAAATTAATACTCTTTTTGAGGACGAATGTCAGATAAATATTCCCAAGAAGGGAATGCATTTTTTTCATTAAGAAATGTTCAAAAACTTTCTTCAATGTTATAGATGGTAGATAGAAAATCAATTGTTATCTTGAACGAATTCATGTTATCGCTTGTCACCTACACACTAGGAAGAATATTATATGGGTAACAATATGAAATGTATGATGAGTTATTAAGTCTGGTTCAATTTTTAGTGATGACAACTATTTTTTTTTAAAGATGAATAAGATTAAAACGAGGTTCATTAGCGCAGAGCTAACGTCAGTACAGAAACTGACTTCAGCACGGAGTTGGTATCAGCACAGAGTTGGTATCAATATAGAATTAGCATCAACATGGAGTTGGAGTACAAGGAGGCGTTACATCAGTATGGAGCTGGCATCAGGATGGAGCTAGCATCAATATGAAGATGGATTACGTGTTTTCTGAAATGGGATTACATCAACACGACGCTGGCATCAACGCATAGTTGACATCAACATGAAGTTGGATTGTGTGCTCTTGAAAGAGGGGGTTACTGAAAGCGTCCTCGATCCGCGGGGTGCGCGGATCCGCTTTTGACCTTTGAGGTTTGGGAGTCGCCACCTAGTTATTACGGTCTAGGAACTAAATTTTGACTCTAAACGGATAAAGACAACTAATCTACTTAAAAAAATAACTGAGTTCGAGGATCAAATTACGGGGTTAGAAGGTGTTAGGCACCAACCCGGCTGATGAGACTATCGTTGTTCTTCTCACCGGAGTTAATAATAATCTTACGTTTACCTTACTTGTGGGGCAAGTAGAGGATCGAACCCAAGAGAAAGGAGGAATAGAGTTAAGCTAAGAAGTTAAAATTCAAATTAACTAAAAGAAATTAAAACTGTTTTTCTTTGTATTTTTGAACCTATAAGAAAATGTAAAATTACTAGAAAAGAAACTAAAGTAAGTGAAATTAAAAGCAAGTAAACTTATGAAATTAAAACACCATTAGAGGTGGATCTACCTAGAACATGTTGATGAGCAATTCTTTGTTTCAAGCCTTTTTATAACTCAATCGTAAGGGCTTGGTGTTAGCTACTTAGATCGGAAAGTTTTGCAAATGAAATGAAATAAGGGAACATAAACAAAGTAGAATTCTTTGAAAACTTCCTACTACCAATTATCTAGTTTAAGCATACTTTATCTTGATCTAATCTAAGCATAAAGTATCTATATTAAGAATAAAAGGTGCAAGAAACTTAAAGAGAATTCATAAGCATTTTAAATAAAAGAAAGGCATGAAATAAAAAATAACACAAGAACTTGCTCTAGGCTTTTCCACTCTCCAATGGAGGGGAACTTAGCCTAATGTCATTGCAAGAGAGGGAAGATAAGAGATGAAAGAACTTTTCTTCATTTCATGGAGAAAATTACAACTTCTTCTTCTTCTACTTCTTACAAGACTAATTAGCCAAAAGGAAATAACTAGAAAATGAAAATACAAAAAATAAGAGAATAGGCAAAGAGTCTTAGATAAAGGAGTCTTGGATAAGAGAACCAAGATGGGACCCTTTCTCTAGAAATGAAGGCTCTATTTATAGAGAAAAATGTGTGTAGAAGAGTCTAAAAGTAGCCTCCACTTTTCTTTGCACAAAAAGACAAAAGAGGAGAATATGAGTTAAGGATTAGGGCATTCCAAAGGATTAGGGCATTCCAAAGTGGGCCCAAATGCTTTTTCCTTGAGATTTTGATTCCAAATTGTTGATTTTCTGCACAAGAAACACACGTAATTAGATTTATCTAGAAAATGAATTTATTTATATATAATTAAGCCTAATTAACATGCAACGTGGTGGTTTGAGGCTTATCATGATTATTATCTTAATATAGAGAAATAGGTACAAAAATCAAGATAAATATCCGGAAAATGTGCGTATAATTGAGTGTTTGGAAACACTCATCACACCCCCAAACTTACCTTTTTCTAGTTTCTAGAAAATAAAACTGCCACTTTCGCAGGCACCTCGACTGCATTTAGCGAATGCAGCAAGCCCTTGAACCGCTAGGTTACCCCTAGTAGACGAGTTTGACTCGTGAGGGTTTGCAGAAAATATACTCACAAAATTTGAAAACAACTTTGAAGTAAAAATAGTCAAAATCAAAACTTATATTGAAAAGCACAAGTATATATATATTTTTTTTTTTGTCAATCAATTAGAAGTACTGCTTGGTATAGAGTCCCAACCCTTATTTCTCTACGACAAAACTTAGACTTAAATTGACCTTAAGCGATAGTGATTCTAACTCAGAAATTTAAGAGATTCGATTTCCCAAAATGAGTTTCAACTTTCTAACTACTCAAGAATAACTGGAGTAACTTAGGGTTTAATTCTAAACTTAGCATCCTGTCTGGGGTAGTGAGAAGTGTGGATATTCACTTTAATACCTCTAAGGGGCTTTATCTGTGATATTTCAGTATACTCACATTTTTACACTTGATGGCTTTCACCCTACTAAAACTTTACATAAACTTTTGGATCTTTGACTTTTTCTCTTTTTTTTTTTTTTTTTTTTATATATTACTTCTTCACTATTTTTCTAAGAAAAGTAGGCAGCCCTTTTCAAGGTACCCAGTCTAATTCAATGGTTGCTGTACAAGGTGTATACAATCCAGTTCTGTTTTTCTTCTAATCAATCAACCAATTGAACAAGGAAGTCAAAGTTCATCAAACCTAGTTTTTCCTTAAACTCTAGGTAGAAAGAAGGTAACAAGCTCTTTTAATACAATCTAGACTCTTGGTAACTTATTAGAAGTGACTATAAACCAAAAGATAACTTTGCTCTAATTTTTGCCTAAGAGAAACATAAATGGGGACTCCAGATCATAGCTTCCAATGAAAGACTGATTAAAATTTTTCACTAAGTGCTTAAAAGATACAAGCTAAGACTTTGAGAAAAATACAACAAAGTTGCCAACCAAATATTTTACAATTTTTTTTGTATAAAAGAAGAAAATAATAAGTGGAAATCCAACCCATACACCCCCAAACTTAAACATTATATTGTCCTCAATATTTCAACATATACATGCAAAGGTAAAATTGAAATTGACAAAATGAAATGAAGTGGGTTAGATAGCACCTGAGAAAGACCTTATATTCCTGTTGATATTTAACACAATGTCCCTTGAAGTGCATGGATTGCCTCCCAGAAGCGCTAAGTTTAACGTCTTTAGCTAGACGAAAACATAGTTAATTTTGATAGACGGGATCATCGAGAAAAAGAACTTCCTCCTGCGGAACATACTCGAGAAACGGTTTGAGACGTTGGCCATTCACTTTGAAAGTGGATCCGTCCTTAGGATTAAGGACTTCAACAGCACCATGGGGGTAAACTGTTTGGATAATATATGGGCTAGTCCATCGAGACTTAAGTTTTCCAGGAAAAAGGTGGAGTTTATTATCATACAACAAAACTTTTTGATTAGGAATGAAATTCCTCCTAAGAATGTGCCTATCGTGAAAGAATTTGGTACGCTCTTTGTACCTTTTGGCATAATCATACGAGTCATTTCTAATCTCTTCTAACTCGTCTAGTTGTAACGTTCGCTTCTCACCGGCTTTATCAAAATCAAAGTTGAGGCGTTTGATCGCCCAATATGCACGATGTTCTAGTTCTACAGGGAGATGGCAGGCCTTGCCAAAAACTAACCGGTAGGGAGACATCCCTATGGGTGTCTTGAATGCAGTCCTATAGGCCCAGAGTGAATTACTCAATCTCAAAGACCAATCTTTCCTTGAAGGATTGACTGTTTTTTCTAAGATAGTCTTTATTTCCCTGTTAGAAATCTCCACTTGTCCACTTGTTTGTGGGTGGTAAGGTGTGGTAACCTTATGCGTTATGAGGTATTTCTTCATCAACGCAGCAAATATCTTGTTGCAAAAATGCGAGCCACCATCACTTATGATAGCTCGTAGAGTACCAAATCTTGAAAAAATCGTCTCCTTGATGAATTTTATCACAACTTTGTGATCGTTAGTTCTACATGCCACAGCTTCGACCCATTTTGACACATAGTCAACGGCAAGTAGGATGTATTGGTAACCCTGGGAGATAAGGAAAGGGTCCCATGAAGTCTATACCCCACACGTTCAAAAATTTCGATGATCAGGATAGGATTTTGAGGCATTTCATTTCTCTTAGAGATTTTTCCTAATCTCTGACATCTATCACAAGATTTGCTAAACTCGTGGGCATCACGAAAAATACTAGGCCAGAAAAAACCGCATTGTATGATTTTCATGGCGGTCTTCTTACCACTGAAGTGCCCTCCGCAGGCATGATTATGGCAAAAATCTAGGATACTGACTTGCTCATAGGTTGAAATACAACGTCTAATGATTTGATCGGGACAATACTTAAATAAGTATGGTTCATCCCAGAAATACCATTTTGTTTTTGACAGAAGACGAAGTTTCTCTTGACTAGTCATTTTGACTGGGAATTGACCTGTAACTAGGTAGTTGACAATGTTCGCATACCATGGAGCATTGGCTTGAGAGATTTGCATAAGTTGCTCATCGGGAAAGGATTCAGAGATGGGTAAGGATTCCTCGGATGGCTTGTTAACTATCCTAGACAAGTGATCAGCTACGACATTTTCTACCCTTTTTTATCTCGGATCTCGAGATCAAACTCTTGTAGAAGTAGAATCCAACGGATTAATCTTGCTTTAGCATCTTTCTTTGATAAAAGGTACTTCAATGCTGCGTGGTCTGTGTAGATCACAACTTTAGATCCTATAAGGTAGGGGCGGAATTTTTCAACGGCATAGACCACTGCTAGCATTTCCTTCTCCGTTGTAGAGTAGTTAAGCTGAGCATTGTTAAGGGTTTTACTAGCATATTGGATAACATGAGGTTGTTTTTCAATTCGCTGACCCAAAACAGCGCCTATTGCATAATCTGAAGCGTCGCACATAACTTCGAATGGAATGCTCCAGTTTGGAGGTTGAATAATGGGTGCCGAGGTTAACTCGGACTTGAGTTTGTTGAACGCAGAGAGACATGACTCTGAAAAGTCGAAATGAACATCCTTTCCCAATAGCTCACATAAAGGCTTCGAGATTTTCCCGAAATCTTTAATGAATCTACGATAAAAACCGCATGGCCTAGGAATGACCTAATTTCTTTGACCGTTCTAGGAGGTGGTAATTTTTCAATTAGACCTACCTTTGCCTTATCTACCTCAATCCCTTTAGCAGAAACAATGTGCCCTAGCACAATCCCCGATGTTACCATGAAATGGCATTTTTCCCAATTGAGGACTAGATTGACCTCTTTGCAAAGTTGAAGGACCAAAGTCAAGTGATGGAGACATTCCTCAAAACTTGGTTCGAAAATTGA